>NC_137647.1:20890936-20995936 GCF_963383615.2 Lipophrys pholis | reverse complement strand
GGTCCAGATATTTGAGCGTGTTCTTCCTCCAGTCAGGTCGCCTGTAGATCTTGTATATTGGCTCCAAGAAGCTGAGCATCAAGTTGTGCTCAAGTGGTTCCTGTGATCTTGTAGAAACTCTTCTTATGATGAGTAGCTTTGCAATGTCACATCAGTGGGGCACGCTGAGAAGGAGTCCATAGACGACGGCCTCATTTTCAGGAGCTCCCCCCCCCCCGGCCATGTCCAGATCACACCTGCTGTACAAGTCTTTCAGTGGCACCAGGTGTGCTCTCCAGCGACAGAAGTGCGTTGATACAATCTCGCGCTGTGTTTTTGAGTGCCTGAATCAAGTGTGGTTTTGCTATTTCAAAAGCAGTTTTCATCAGTGGCTCCAGAAGGTTGAGCAGCTTTGAGAAAAGGGACCACGTGCCTCCACCAGACACCACCGATTGGAAGAGAGCAGCAAAAGACATGATCTTCTATTTTCTTCCAAGAGAAGCCGTCAAACTCTTCAGAGTTCAGCAGGGACAAACGTTGCTCAGTCGGGATGTCCAACAGTGATGGTTAGAGATGCTTTTCTCCTGACGGTGTCGTGTTCTCAAGGGCTTGTCCTGTCAGAGACTTGGATGGTGACTCAGTGAACGCTGAGTTGACTTGTGTTAATAGTTCAAATATCAACAGGTCAAAAATCTTTTTTTTTTTTTTTTTTTTTTTCCTCGGATCCTCTTTTGCTTTTCTTGTTGGTGGTGTGTTATCGTTAATATTTGAAATTGTCTACCTCTGATTATTCCACATCCCTGGTCCTCCAAATCAAACCCAGCCCTGATCTGAGTGGTCACCCCCTGGAAAGCAAGAACATAACTTTACGGTTTCTTCTGTAATGTTACTGATGTGAGAGCCTTTTATTTATTTATTTATTTATTTATCTATTTATTTATTTATTTATTTATTTATTTATTTATTTATTTATTTATTTATTTATTTATTTATTTATTTATTTATTTATCTATTTATTTATTTATTTTTTTATTTTTTTTATTTATTTTCTGTTTGTTTGTTTGTTTTTTGGTCTGATTAGTCCTGACATGTCTTAGGACCGGGTATCAAGCACTCTTATGAACATCCTTGTGTACGAACATGGCGTTTGTTATGGACAATCTATGGCGAGGACAGGAGTCCAATAACAACTCACCACTCGGATTCACATCGGGGCCGACCGTTCCTCCCAACCAGCCCCTTCAAGGTTACCCAGTCGGTGCCATCATGAGCGTTGACGTCACCCAGTAAGGCTATGTAGTTTTAATGCTGGTGCCCTTTTCTAGAACCTCACCCACTTGCCCCAAGAAGCACGAATACCTTGAGCTCATGTTTGGTGCCTGAGGACAAACAGGCTAAGAGCCACATACTGCCTTCTGCTTGGCTGAGTGAAAAAGCGTAGTGCTATAGTCTCTCAGCCAAGCTCAATCCCAACGTGGTGAATTGTTCGATGTGGGGTTGTTCCAAAATAGACCAAGAGCCTTCAACTATTTTTTTTTTATTCATTTATTTTTATTTCATTCTTTTATTCAGATAGATCCACAACACAACAGCAATTGATAACAGCAGTGTAGTCATTCTGGCCCCATTCAGTTTTTTTTTTTTGTGGTGGTAGTTTGATTCCCCACAGAGCATTTTTCTGGCTCTTGCGTTGATGTTCGCAGGAGAAGCAGTGAGGGTCCAGATATTTGAGCGTGTTCTTCTTCCAGTCAGGTCGCCTGTAGATCTTGTATATTGGCTCCAAGAAGCTGAGCATCAAGTTGTGCTCAAGTGGTTCCTGTGATCTTGTCGAAACTCTTCTTATGATGAGTAGCTTTGCAATGTCACATCAGTGGGGCACGCTGAGAAGGAGTCCATAGACGACGGCCTCATTTTCAGGAGCTCCTCCCCCCCTGGCCATGTCCAGATCACACCTGCTGTACAAGTCTTTCAGTGGCACCAGGTGTGCTCTCCAGCGACAGAAGTGCGTTGATACAATCTCGCGCTGTGTTTTTGAGTGCCTGAATCAAGTGTGGTTTTGCTATTTCAAAAGCAGTTTTCATCAGTGGCTCCAGAAGGTTGAGCAGCTTTGAGAAAAGGGACCACGTGCCTCCACCAGACACCACCGATTGGAAGAGAGCAGCAAAAGACATGATCTTCTATTTTCTTCCAAGAGAAGCCGTCAAACTCTTCAGAGTTCAGCAGGGACAACCGTTGCTCAGTCGGGATGTCCAATAGTGATGGTTAGAGATGCTTTCTCCTGACGGTGTCGTGTTCTCAAGGGCTTGTCCTGTCAGAGACTTGGATGGTGACTCAGTGAACGCTGAGTTGACTTGTGTTAATAGTTCAAATATCAACAGGTCAAAAATCTTTTTTTTTTTTTTTTTTTTCCTCGGATCCTCTTTTGCTTTTCTTGTTGGTGGTGTGTTATCGTTAATATTTGAAATTGTCTACCTCTGATTATTCCACATCCCTGGTCCTCCAAATCAAACCCAGCCCTGATCTGAGTGGTCACCCCCTGGAAAGCAAGAACATAACTTTTGCAGTTTCTTCTGTAATGTTACCGATGTGAGAGCCTTTTATTTATTTATTTATTTATTTATTTTCTGTTTGTTTGTTTGTTTTTTGGTCTGATTAGTCCTGACATGTCTTAGGACCGGGTATCAAGCACTCTTATGAACATCCTTGTGTACGAACATGGCGTTTGTTATGGACAATCTATGGCGAGGACAGGAGTCCAATAACAACTCACCACTCGGATTCACATCGGGGCCGACCGTTCCTCCCAACCAGCCCCTTCAAGGTTACCCAGTCGGTGCCAACATGAACGTTGACGTCACCCAGTAAGGCTATGTAGTTTTAATGCTGGTGCCCTTTTCTAGAACCTCACCCACTTGCCCCAAGAAGCACGAATACCTTGAGCTCATGTTTGGTGCCTGAGGACAAACAGGCTAAGAGCCACATACTGCCTTCTGCTTGGCTGAGTGAAAAAGCGTAGTGCTATAGTCTCTCAGCCAAGCTCAATCCCAACGTGGTGAATTGTTCGATGTGGGGTTGTTCCAAAATAGACCAAGAGCCTTCAACAATTTTTTTTTTTTTTTTTATTCATTTATTTTTATTTCATTCTTTTATTCAGATAGATCCACAACACAACAGCAATTGATAACAGCAGTGTAGTCATTCTGGCCCCATTCAGTTTTTTTTTTTTTGTGGTGGTAGTTTGATTCCCCACAGAGCATTTTTCTGGCTCTTGCGTTGATGTTCGCAGGAGAAGCAGTGAGGGTCCAGATATTTGAGCGTGTTCTTCCTCCAGTCAGGTCGCCTGTAGATCTTGTATATTGGCTCCAAGAAGCTGAGCATCAAGTTGTGCTCAAGTGGTTCCTGTGATCTTGTCGAAACTCTTCTTATGATGAGTAGCTTTGCAATGTCACATCAGTGGGGCACGCTGAGAAGGAGTCCATAGACGACGGCCTCATTTTCAGGAGCTCCTCCCCCCTGGCCATGTCCAGATCACACCTGCTGTACAAGTCTTTCAGTGGCACCAGGTGTGCTCTCCAGCGACAGAAGTGCGTTGATACAATCTCGCGCTGTGTTTTTGAGTGCCTGAATCAAGTGTGGTTTTGCTATTTCAAAAGCAGTTTTCATCAGTGGCTCCAGAAGGTTGAGCAGCTTTGAGAAAAGGGACCACGTGCCTCCACCAGACACCACCGATTGGAAGAGAGCAGCAAAAGACATGATCTTCTATTTTCTTCCAAGAGAAGCCGTCAAACTCTTCAGAGTTCAGCAGGGACAACCGTTGCTCAGTCGGGATGTCCAATAGTGATGGTTAGAGATGCTTTCTCCTGACGGTGTCGTGTTCTCAAGGGCTTGTCCTGTCAGAGACTTGGATGGTGACTCAGTGAACGCTGAGTTGACTTGTGTTAATAGTTCAAATATCAACAGGTCAAAAATCTTTTTTTTTTTTTTTTTTTCCTCGGATCCTCTTTTGCTTTTCTTGTTGGTGGTGTGTTATCGTTAATATTTGAAATTGTCTACCTCTGATTATTCCACATCCCTGGTCCTCCAAATCAAACCCAGCCCTGATCTGAGTGGTCACCCCCTGGAAAGCAAGAACATAACTTTTGCGGTTTCTTCTGTAATGTTACCGATGTGAAAGCCTTTTTTTTTTTTTTTTTTTTTTTTTTTTTTTCTGTTTGTTTGTTTTTTGGTCTGTTAAGTCCTGACATGTCTTAGGACCGGGTATCAAGCACTCTTATGAACATCCTTGTGTACGAACATGGCGTTTGTTATGGACAATCTATGGCGAGGACAGGAGTCCAATAACAACTCACCACTCGGATTCACATCGGGGCCGACCGTTCCTCCCAACCACCCCCTTCAAGGTTACCCAGTCGGTGCCAACATGAGCGTTGACGTCACCCAGTAAGGCTATGTAGTTTTAATGCTGGTGCCCTTTTCTAGAACCTCACCCACTTGCCCCAAGAAGCACGAATACCTTGAGCTCATGTTTGGTGCCTGAGGACAAACAGGCTAAGAGCCACATACTGCCTTCTGCTTGGCTGAGTGAAAAAGCGTAGTGCTATAGTCTCTCAGCCAAGCTCAATCCCAACGTGGTGAATTGTTCGATGTGGGGTTGTTCCAAAATAGACCAAGAGCCTTCAACAATTTTTTTTTTTTTTTTTATTCATTTATTTTTATTTCATTCTTTTATTCAGATAGATCCACAACACAACAGCAATTGATAACAGCAGTGTAGTCATTCTGGCCCCATTCAGTTTTTTTTTTTTTGTGGTGGTAGTTTGATTCCCCACAGAGCATTTTTCTGGCTCTTGCGTTGATGTTCGCAGGAGAAGCAGTGAGGGTCCAGATATTTGAGCGTGTTCTTCCTCCAGTCAGGTCGCCTGTAGATCTTGTATATTGGCTCCAAGAAGCTGAGCATCAAGTTGTGCTCAAGTGGTTCCTGTGATCTTGTCGAAACTCTTCTTATGATGAGTAGCTTTGCAATGTCACATCAGTGGGGCACGCTGAGAAGGAGTCCATAGACGACGGCCTCATTTTCAGGAGCTCCTCCCCCCTGGCCATGTCCAGATCACACCTGCTGTACAAGTCTTTCAGTGGCACCAGGTGTGCTCTCCAGCGACAGAAGTGCGTTGATACAATCTCGCGCTGTGTTTTTGAGTGCCTGAATCAAGTGTGGTTTTGCTATTTCAAAAGCAGTTTTCATCAGTGGCTCCAGAAGGTTGAGCAGCTTTGAGAAAAGGGACCACGTGCCTCCACCAGACACCACCGATTGGAAGAGAGCAGCAAAAGACATGATCTTCTATTTTCTTCCAAGAGAAGCCGTCAAACTCTTCAGAGTTCAGCAGGGACAACCGTTGCTCAGTCGGGATGTCCAATAGTGATGGTTAGAGATGCTTTCTCCTGACGGTGTCGTGTTCTCAAGGGCTTGTCCTGTCAGAGACTTGGATGGTGACTCAGTGAACGCTGAGTTGACTTGTGTTAATAGTTCAAATATCAACAGGTCAAAAATCTTTTTTTTTTTTTTTTTTTTTTTCCTCGGATCCTCTTTTTGCTTTTCTTGTTGGTGGTGTGTTATCGTTAATATTTGAAATTGTCTACCTCTGATTATTCCACATCCCTGGTCCTCCAAATCAAACCCAGCCCTGATCTGAGTGGTCACCCCCTGGAAAGCAAGAACATAACTTTTACGGTTTCTTCTGTAATGTTACCGATGTGAGAGCCTTTTATTTATTTATTTATTTATTTATTTATTTATTAATTTATTAATTTATTTATTTATTTATTTATTTATTTATTTATTTATTTATCTATTTATTTATTTATTTATTTATTTATTTATTTATTTATTTATTTATTTATTTATTTTCTGTTTGTTTGTTTGTTTTTTGGTCTGATTAGTCCTGACATGTCTTAGGACCGGGTATCAAGCACTCTTATGAACATCCTTGTGTACGAACGTGGCGTTTGTTATGGACAATCTATGGCGAGGACAGGAGTCCAATAACAACTCACCACTCGGATTCACATCGGGGCCGACCGTTCCTCCCAACCACCCCCTTCAAGGTTACCCAGTCGGTGCCAACATGAGCGTTGACGTCACCCAGTAAGGCTATGTAGTTTTAATGCTGGTGCCCTTTTCTAGAACCTCACCCACTTGCCCCAAGAAGCACGAATACCTTGAGCTCATGTTTGGTGCCTGAGGACAAACAGGCTAAGAGCCACATACTGCCTTCTGATTGGCTGAGTGAAAAAGCGTAGTGCTATAGTCTCTCAGCCAAGCTCAATCCCAACGTGGTGAATTGTTCGATGTGGGGTTGTTCCAAAATAGACCAAGAGCCTTCAACAATTTTTTTTTTTTATTCATTTATTTTTATTTCATTCTTTTATTCAGATAGATCCACAACACAACAGCAATTGATAACAGCAGTGTAATCATTCTGGCCCCATTCAGTTTTTTTTTTTTGTGGTGGTAGTTTGATTCCCCACAGAGCATTTTTCTGGCTCTTGCGTTGATGTTCGCAGGAGAAGCAGTGAGGGTCCAGATATTTGAGCGTGTTCTTCCTCCAGTCAGGTCGCCTGTAGATCTTGTATATTGGCTCCAAGAAGCTGAGCATCAAGTTGTGCTCAAGTGGTTCCTGTGATCTTGTAGAAACTCTTCTTATGATGAGTAGCTTTGCAATGTCACATCAGTGGGGCACGCTGAGAAGGAGTCCATAGACGACGGCCTCATTTTCAGGAGCTCCTCCCCCCTGGCCATGTCCAGATCACACCTGCTGTACAAGTCTTTCAGTGGCACCAGGTGTGCTCTCCAGTGACAGAAGTGCGTTGATACAATCTCGCGCTGTGTTTTTGAGTGCCTGAATCAAGTGTGGTTTTGCTATTTCAAAAGCAGTTTTCATCAGTGGCTCCAGAAGGTTGAGCAGCTTTGAGAAAAGGGACCACGTGCCTCCACCAGACACCACCGATTGGAAGAGAGCAGCAAAAGACATGATCTTCTATTTTCTTCCAAGAGAAGCCGTCAAACTCTTTCAGAGTTCAGCAGGGACAACCGTTGCTCAGTCGGGATGTCCAACAGTGATGGTTAGAGATGCTTTCTCCTGACGGTGTCGTGTTCTCAAGGGCTTGTCCTGTCAGAGACTTGGATGGTGACTCAGTGAACGCTGAGTTGACTTGTGTTAATAGTTCAAATATCAACAGGTCAAAAATCTTTTTTTTTTTTTTTTTTTTTTTTTCCTCGGATCCTCTTTTGCTTTTCTTGTTGGTGGTGTGTTATCGTTAATATTTGAAATTGTCTACCTCTGATTATTCCACATCCCTGGTCCTCCAAATCAAACCCAGCCCTGATCTGAGTGGTCACCCCCTGGAAAGCAAGAAAATAACTTTTGCGGTTTCTTCTGTAATGTTACCGATGTGAGAGCCTTTTTTTTTTTTTTTTCTGTTTGTTTGTTTTTGGTCTGTTAAGTCCTGACATGTCTTAGGACCGGGTATCAAGCACTCTTATGAACATCCTTGTGTACGAACGTGGCGTTTGTTATGGACAATCTATGGCGAGGACAGGAGTCCAATAACAACTCACCACTCGGATTCACATCGGGGCCGACCGTTCCTCCCAACCACCCCCTTCAAGGTTACCCAGTCGGTGCCAACATGAGCGTTGACGTCACCCAGTAAGGCTATGTAGTTTTAATGCTGGTGCCCTTTTCTAGAACCTCACCCACTTGCCCCAAGAAGCACGAATACCTTGAGCTCATGTTTGGTGCCTGAGGACAAACAGGCTAAGAGCCACATACTGCCTTCTGATTGGCTGAGTGAAAAAGCGTAGTGCTATAGTCTCTCAGCCAAGCTCAATCCCAACGTGGTGAATTGTTCGATGTGGGGTTGTTCCAAAATAGACCAAGAGCCTTCAACAATTTTTTTTTTTATTCATTTATTTTTATTTCATTCTTTTATTCAGATAGATCCACAACACAACAGCAATTGATAACAGCAGTGTAGTCATTCTGGCCCCATTCAGTTTTTTTTTTTTTGTGGTGGTAGTTTGATTCCCCACAGAGCATTTTTCTGGCTCTTGCGTTGATGTTCGCAGGAGAAGCAGTGAGGGTCCAGATATTTGAGCGTGTTCTTCCTCCAGTCAGGTCGCCTGTAGATCTTGTATATTGGCTCCAAGAAGCTGAGCATCAAGTTGTGCTCAAGTGGTTCCTGTGATCTTGTAGAAACTCTTCTTATGATGAGTAGCTTTGCAATGTCACATCAGTGGGGCACGCTGAGAAGGAGTCCATAGACGACGGCCTCATTTTCAGGAGCTCCTCCCCCCCCCCCCCCCCCCCCCCCCCTGGCCATGTCCAGATCACACCTGCTGTACAAGTCTTTCAGTGGCACCAGGTGTGCTCTCCAGCGACAGAAGTGCGTTGATACAATCTCGCGCTGTGTTTTTGAGTGCCTGAATCAAGTGTGGTTTTGCTATTTCAAAAGCAGTTTTCATCAGTGGCTCCAGAAGGTTGAGCAGCTTTGAGAAAAGGGACCACGTGCCTCCACCAGACACCACCGATTGGAAGAGAGCAGCAAAAGACATGATCTTCTATTTTCTTCCAAGAGAAGCCGTCAAACTCTTCAGAGTTCAGCAGGGACAACCGTTGCTCAGTCGGGATGTCCAATAGTGATGGTTAGAGATGCTTTCTCCTGACGGTGTCGTGTTCTCAAGGGCTTGTCCTGTCAGAGACTTGGATGGTGACTCAGTGAACGCTGAGTTGACTTGTGTTAATAGTTCAAATATCAACAGGTCAAAAATCTTTTTTTTTTTTTTTTTTTTTTTTTCCTCGGATCCTCTTTTGCTTTTCTTGTTGGTGGTGTGTTATCGTTAATATTTGAAATTGTCTACCTCTGATTATTCCACATCCCTGGTCCTCCAAATCAAACCCAGCCCTGATCTGAGTGGTCACCCCCTGGAAAGCAAGAACATAACTTTTGCGGTTTCTTCTGTAATGTTACCGATGTGAGAGCCTTTTTTTTTTTTTTTTTCTGTTTGTTTGTTTTTGGTCTGTTAAGTCCTGACATGTCTTAGGACCGGGTATCAAGCACTCTTATGAACATCCTTGTGTACGAACGTGGCGTTTGTTATGGACAATCTATGGCGAGGACAGGAGTCCAATAACAACTCACCACTCGGATTCACATCGGGGCCGACCGTTCCTCCCAACCACCCCCTTCAAGGTTACCCAGTCGGTGCCAACATGAGCGTTGACGTCACCCAGTAAGGCTATGTAGTTTTAATGCTGGTGCCCTTTTCTAGAACCTCACCCACTTGCCCCAAGAAGCACGAATACCTTGAGCTCATGTTTGGTGCCTGAGGACAAACAGGCTAAGAGCCACATACTGCCTTCTGATTGGCTGAGTGAAAAAGCGTAGTGCTATAGTCTCTCTCTTTCTTTCCCTCCCTCCCGTTGTTTCTCTTTCCCTCTCTTTCCCTCCCGTTCTCTCTCTCTCTCTCTCTCTCTCTCTCTCTCTCTCTCTCTCTCTCAGCAGCAGGAGCATTCAGGAGTTGCTGCTTTGAAAACTATTAGAGAGTGTCCTGACCTACGGTTGTACGGTGTGGAATGCCAGCTGCACTGCAAATGAAAAGAAAGAACTGCAGCGGGTCATCAAGACTGTTCAGTGGATCATTGGCCCCCCCCACTACCACGCCTAGAGGAGATCTACTGGAGCCGGCTCCACCGACGGGCCACAAAGAGGAAGAACTACAGTCAGACTACCAGGAGTAGAAAGCCAGAATTGTTATTCGCAGGGGAACTGACACTGTGTGTGTGTGTGTGTGTGTGTGTGTGTGTGTGTGTGTGTGTGTGTGTGTGTGTGTGTGTGTGTGTGTGTGTGTGTGTGTGTGTGTGTGTGTGTGTGTGTGTGTGTGTGTGTGTGTGTGTGTGTGAGAGAGAGAGAAAGAGGGACAGATAAAGTGTCGCTGTTTACAATAAAAATAAGTAATAAATAACCACTATAGTCCTTGAGCTCTATTTTCAAAAAGTAATGACTGGCCCTGGTGTCCAGCAGCTGAAGTTTGTTGTAGATTGGATTATGTGAAGCTGAGATATAAACACTCGTATTTTCATACCAAAATACCAGAATTCGCCGTGCCGCTGCAGACACGTCTTTCAGATGACAAGTCACCATTTTCCTCATGACTCATCGTGAACATGTCAAGGTCTATGTCACCACATAAGATAAGATAAGATATCCTTTATTTATCTCACATGTGGAGAAATTTGCAGTGGTACAACAGGATAGTAAAGAGAAAGAAGCACACATAGCAGAAACTAAAAAAGCAGATAAAAAATACAATATAATAAAAATATGCACACGGTGCCCCATTTGAGCTTGATATTGGGAAAGCGGCTAATAATAGTACATCAAACTGTCAAAAAGTGTAAATTCTTGCTCTTCCTGCATTTTACGCAGAACGCAAAATGGTGGACTTCCTGTTGGGTTTAGAATGTGGGTGTCAGTGTCATTTTCATCCGACCTGACGTCCTGCGTATGTCTCCCAAAATTGTCTTTATTGTAGGTGAAACGTGTACACACATAGTAGATGTTCCAAATGTCACAACAATGTAGGCGGCCCTATGGAGTCATTTTGCCAGACACATCCAGAATGACCATCGTTTATAAGAGAGGGAAATGCTTTGGTTTGCTTGGTCCTGTGTTTTTGTAATGCATCTACTCACACATTCATGTATAGAACTGTACCATGTAAACATTCATGCACATTTAAGCTGCCTTTCTTCATGGTACACATCTGCTGGTGTACATAGGAAATATGTGATCTGGATTATGTTGTGTCTGCGACCATATGAAGAACTCTGTGTTTCAGAAAAGTTGCTTTTTCTGTTATTTCCATGGAGGGTGGTGCGTTCCTTGGAAACTGAGCTGTGGAATCCATTTTTAAAAACATTGTTTTCATACACTTGCAACACTGTTGTTGTGTGAAAGACCTCAGGGCCTGTTGTCCTTTACCCCAATAAAGGTATCTTTGGAATGTTGGAGGAAGCCAGACTGACTGAAGAAAACAGGTAAACAAAATAAAAATAAAATTCCACTAAGAGAAGCTCAAAAATGAAAGATTCTCATTTCCGACAGACAAGACCAAGACCATTATGTATCCTCGACTGTACGCACTGTCAGCACTGTCGTAAACACACGGACAAATGACTGATGATGTTCTTTTCTCTTAAAGGCAAAAATGACCCGTCACACAAGCTCCCTCCAATGCTCAGTTTATCCCTCCGATTGCTGATGTTTTGTCTCAGAGCGCCGCTCAATCCCTGATTTATAAGCCCACGTAACGAGAGAGGGAGCTTTCCTGTCTACTGAAGCTGCCTTTTGACGCTCGGCATGAGACAAAATGAAGGCCACCGGGCCCTTTAAAAGCCACCTCGGATTTGTTTTCATTCGGCTGAATTTGTTCTTTATGAATCGCGGCGCTTCTCAGCTTCAAGCTTGTCATCTTGCGTGTCGGGAGACCTTTATTTCACCCAAAAAAGAAAAGACTGTTTTCCTCCAGTGTATGACCTTTTACTCGCCTCCAACAGAGGGGATGTGAAACAAGACGGGCATAATAAACCATCTTGAAACACGCGGCAGCTTTGTAAATGGCTTTTTGCTTATTGTGTCGTACTCGCTGCTGATATGCTGTGTATTCATATGTGTATGTGTGGTATCTTGATGTCAGAGATGAATTACTGGGACGCCTTCCTTCATGTGTGGGCACAGCAGAAAGGGTAATGGTATGTTATAGTCACAGCTGAAAAAATAATTCTTTATGCTGCTGTCAGACGATACCAGTATGTGAGAGTGTGTGTGTTTGTGTGTGTGTATTAGCAACCTGTGATTACCTGCTATTCTTAGAACAACTATTCATCTAATCAGCTCTATTTTTGCCACTGAAATCTCATGACAGCTGCTTTTGTCCTGATTCGCTTTGCTTCGATAATCACTTGTTTCCTCACCCGAGTATCAGAAAGTGTGATAATTGCATACTTATAAAAAGAAACACCAAGACTCTGAGGAGGAGGACTGTCCCTGTGAGTATTTATGCAAGGGTGTATATGCAGCCCCAGTGTGTATAGTGTGTGTACACACACTTCCAGTAATCTCCAGTTTCTCTTCCGAAGTTCTGCGTGTTTTTAGGCTCCTGCACCGGGTTTAAATGACTGACTGAATGCAACAACAGCATTCGCTCATTTAAGATTTTAGAATCAGTTATTAGCTCACGAGCTGGGATCAGGTGTGTAAAGACGAAAACATGCAGGGAGAAGACAGGTGTAGACCAGACGTATGGAATCGAGTGCCAAAGCTGTGAAAGAGATTATAACAATCCTGTGCAGTAAAAAAAAAACAAAAACAAAACATGCACATACTGCTTTTTCAGTGGCTTGAAAGGAGTCATTTAAATAAATCGATATAAAACAGACTCCAGGTGTACAAGAGCGCCACTTTCACATTTGGCCAAAAGATTCTCAACTTGATCCGGGTTGTTGGAGCTGTAGAGGCGCCATACTGGTTTCAACTGCCTCACTTTCTCGAACCTCCGTGTCTTCATCAGTTCCTCCCTTCTTCCGTAAACTTTTTTGTTTTGTGGTTAAAATGAAATTAAGAATTAAAATGAACAGAAATAAACAAAAAAAAAGTTCCCATGATGCAAATTGTTTATGCTCCAGATAAATGGGCAAATGTAGTTGTTTTTTTATATTCTTTAAAAAAAAATGTGTTTGAAATGAAGTGAAACAATCCTGTTTTCAAAAAGTTGTGCACCAAACATGAATAAATGCAGTATGATCTGGGAATGTCATCATTTCATTTTTCATTTAACAGAAGATTCAAAGACAACAAAGCAGCAACTGCAGTTTCATGATGACGATCCTTTACTGGACACCTCTGCCTTGGTTTTTTTTTTTTTTTTTAAATACACGGTTAAACTTCACTTAAGTGTGGCGTCTGGGTTCATCCGTGATCGCTGACAGCCGTGGCACCGTAGCTGAGTGTGGTGTCTTTTTAATGACTGATTCATTCAGTGGGTTCACATAAAGTCACATCCGTTTGCCGCACAAATCGAGTATTGTGAACTGTTCCTCCAACTGGGATGTGATCTTCTACAGTAACTGACGTGCCGTTTAAAGACTGAATCTGCATGAGCATAATAATGCTGCTGTAAACAGGCCTTTGTTGTGTCAATAATTGCAGAGTAATTGACGATTGACACTTTAACATGTTTAGTTTCAACATTATCCTCACCTTTAGAGTACAGCACTGCAGTGTGTGCCGTCCTGCTCAGGATTAATGAGATGCCTCCTCCAGTAAACAGGAGTTCAGTGAAATAACCCACGACTCTCACTCACAGCAACACAAGGTAATGCCAATGCTAATGCTGAGAGTGACTCAGTGAGCAGGCACAGCTGCCGCATTACGTCGTCAAAGCCTTCACGCCGTTCACGACCGTACAAGACGAATTTAAATGACCGTTTTTTGCAGAATCTGCGCCGACGCAACGTGATTACGCAATCGTGTCAACATGTGATAAAAACGTCCTAAGTTTGCGCCGTCCATTCAGGACCGACCTCTCGCCCTTGCAGTATTCTTATGTTTGGAGAAAAATCCCCAGAAAAGGAGGCAGAGAACTTGAAGTAAGTATTTGTACGCATGTCATAGCATTTTACATTAGCATTCTGGTGTCGCACGGATAACTAGGTTATGTCATACCACGTCTCTACTGGTTTGTTTAAGCTGACGTGACGGCAGCTGCCGCTATGGCTCCCCAAATATCAGACACAGTCCGATAGTGGTTGCGGGCTTATGTCTCTAGGAACCGAGCCCAAAGCCCGACCGATTTGAGCCCGACCGATTTGAGCCGCGACTGCGGATTTTATTCCCCCGCGAGCGTATCTTTCGTCTCGGACGGCCAAAGGTCGTGCTGTTCGTGGGAGCCTTTAATTAGACTAACTAATCAGACTTGATAATTCCTTCTTGTTTCCAATTTTCAGGTAACAATTATTCAGAGTTACACGGAGTTCACTGAGCAAACGGGCAGTTGTTGGACAGCCGAATATTCAAAAGTGGCATTCGTCATCTGCTATTATGTTGACATTTTTGATTGTCATTATAAATACTTTGCGAGGCAATCAACTTGTTTGATAGTTCCATTTTAATGAGTTAAAACAGTTTGCAGTAATGCTTGTAATCCCCGGGTTAGTAGTGCAGGTTAGCAGCGGACCAGGGATGAAAGACGAGGAACACAGTGTTCAGTCCTGCCGCTGATGCTCTTTGTCCCCCTCTGTCATCCTCGCTCACCTCTTTTGTTCCCTCTGTCCCTATTGATGTTACCGCTCTCTGTTCACCTGGACCGCGGTACAAGCCACGGAGGCTGTTAGTCCCGACACTTGCTCGGAGGCACCTCGAAAGGTCACCGGACGTAATGGTAACAGCGGGGGGTGGGGGGTGGGGGGGGCATTCCGAATAATGATAGTGGACATTTATTATGCACAAGCACAAGCACAAGCACAAGCAAGCCCCCGCAGGGTGTGCACAGGTTCAGTCAGACATGATGCTGAGCCAGATTTCATGAATAATCACATTTACACCGGGCCTTAATTATCCCCCTCCTGTTGCTTTGCCGCTTCAGAAAGCTGACATTATGGCCAAGCTGAGCCTGAGCAGCCAAGTCAAATGAGCCGTAATTATTGGAGAAAATCCACATAAGCCTCCGTAATTCAATCGCGGAGGTTCAGCCGCTGTGTCCTTACAATAAACTAAAGGATGTGTAAAGTCAAAAACAGGAGCTTTAGAATGAAACAAGCAAGAAAAAAAAAAAAAAAAAGGACACTCTGGCATGAAGGCAGGAGAGAAAAACTTGAGAAGGGAGCCAGCAGAGGATTGAGAGAGAGACGGTGAAAGACGGAGCAGTGCGTCAGCAAAGTGAGAGTGAGACAGGAGGCCGGGAGTGATGGAGCCAGGAAAGAAAGACGGGACCGTTCAGAAACTCCCACACTGACAAAAGTGTCTTCAGATTGAAGAGACTCACTGAGTCACAGCAGATGAGCAAAGCTGTCGAGCGCTAATAGAGGTATGGAGCAGTACTGGTGAGGAAACAAAGGATCTCCTCCGTCCCGACATCAGAACGGAGGAAAAACCTCAAATATGGTCTCCTGGTTTCCAGACTGCTGGATTGTGTCTTTCAGGTGCGTCCGTCTCATTAACGGTGTAAAACTACTTTCTGCTGTTTGGCTTCAGGACACTTGGCCTCCGGCGTTGCCGTTCAGTCGGAGGGAAGGAAATAATGGGAGAGATTTCCATGTTCACATCCTGCAGGCTTTAACATCACATTTCAAAATGGCAGCTGTCAGTCTCCTGCTGTTGCAGCGTCTTGCGCGTCATGGAGGCAGCTGCCACGATCAATACGTGAGAAATGAACATATGTTAAGTATGAAAGGAGTCACTGGATCACAGCTCTTTAATTAGCAAATAAAACAGAGAAAATTGTCAAAATTGTCTTAATTTGTGACCTTTTATGGGTATTTAGTCATGTGTTTCCAGAATTAGGTCACATTTGACACACGCAGTTTCATTTTTCCAATTATTGGGAAATCTATGCATTGAATTCGAGGACATAAATGAGAATAACAACACTCGGCTTGGAGTGAAAATGTCTGCAAAATAAAACAAACAATAAGAATAGGCTTGGCAATCAATATATTCCAGCCAATAAGCGGATTATATCGGCTTGGTAGCCATGTTGTTTGTGAGAAAGAAATCCTGTGACCTCCTGAAGCTCTTCATCCAATCATTGAACCTCACTAACATATGAAGAGGATGTACTTTATTACCATCTGAGCAGCTGTGATCATCTCAATCTTCTTTCTATAACATTTTGATAGTGTGGCGGAGTGGAGGTAATTAAATGAAAGAAATTGACATACAAATTATTATAGAATATGTACAATACACCACTGAAGCTTAAGAACTCATATATTTGATCTGAATTGTTAATAGATAACATTTTTGATGAGACTAGTTTTATCAATAACATATGTTTTAGTGGTATTTTACATTGATTTTTATTCAACATTTTCCCTTCCCTTGTGTATCTGCCCTTGATTATTGACCTCAGATCCACACTGCTGTTGCTGTGCTGACAAACAATTTTCACTGGTGAGTAAGAGTGTGACTAATTACTGAATTTGCATTTTGAGGGTAAATCTGCACTGGTTTGCCTGATTTGCCTTTTACCAAAAAAAACCTATTACTTTTCATGTGATTTGTATAGTGTGTGTGTGTGTGTGTGTGTGTGTGTGTGTGTGTGTGTGTGTGTTTGGAGCTTCATTTTGTCTTTCCTATGTGCACAGGGGTGTGTATTTATTTTTTTATGCAGCTGCAGGATGGTGCATTATGCATGGATGTCACAGAATATGTTTAAAAGTGGCCTTATTTAAGGAGCTCCATGCTCTGGGGAATATAAATGTGTTTATGGACGCTCAACATCACCAAGGATTGCAGTGCGGCCCTCACACCTTGACACACGTGAAACCGTAAAAGACGCGGTTTTGTAAAGACAATTTATTGAGGTATGTGTCTGACAAATGACTCGGGGAGGGAAACATCCAAACACATGATTTACAGAAATCCAAGCACAACGCCAGGTAACGAGGTGTTTACGTGTGTGGATCCAGTTCTTCACAGATATTTCTGTGTTTATTCTGCTTCTACAAGACAAAACACGAACCGTCTGCTCTGAGGTGAAGCTACAGTTAAAGACAGCGATCACTGCACCGTAACAGAACTACAACTTATTCTGATGACACAAAATAAAGTGCTAATCTTGTTATTACAAGTAGGGAAGCTTCTTTAGTCACAGTCTCCAGGAGACTCCACAAGTGAAATGCAGAATAAAAGTGATAATAACTAGATCTATAAAGTACTTCACAACTCCTCGTGTGGCTTCTCTGTGTTCCGCTCGGGCATTCTCTCCATGTTCCTGACCTCCCTGGAACGAGGTGTACCTCTACGGGAACGGATCGGATTCCATAAACAAACAACGAACGAATGGGTGAGGAGAATTCTGAGGCATCCAGAGCGTACCGACACGAAGGGGGGAGAAAGGGAAAGTGTCTTCTCATCATGTCAGAAGTGACCAGTCACATCAATAACAAGACGACAGGGGAGGCCAAGCGGAGAGTGCGACATGACAGGCTGACATTTGATCGATGATGACTCAGGCACTCGTGGGCACGACGCTACCTGGATGCACACTGACTCAGAGCTTGTTTGTGCCTCACCGAGCCGCCACGCACTGAAGTCTGAAACATCCCCGTCCCGTTGTTTCTCCGGGCAGACCGACTGCAGTTTGATTCCCGCTGTTTGAGCCTTAGTGGACATGTCAAAATGCTGGGCAACACTCGTATCTCCCACTGAGGCTTTTCAGTAAAACTCAGAGGTAACCGACCTCTTTTTGCCCTCCGAGCGCCAAGGAAAGGCTTGTCGCGGTTATACATGTCAAGACATTTTTTTTTTTTTCTCCTGTTGGTGTTTCACAACAAACAACCCAGTTTTTTCCCTGGAGGGACACTTATTGATATTTGTTCCAACTAACAGTGTTTGAAACTAGAACACTAACAAAAATAGACCAAAATCCAGAGATTTCTAAACTGAATGAACCCCTAAATCACGTTTTAGCTCTTCTATGCATAAAAAAACGTAAGTTATGGCGTCTGTCCAAACTCTGTCTCTAAAGCGGCGCACCTTGATATTACATGCATATGTGTGTGGAAGCCGAGATGGAACGCAGCAAATATAAAATTAAAAGCGTAAACCTTTAAAAAAATAAATAAAAAGTTTAAATCAAACAAAAATTCTAAATAAAAAAGTAAAAAGCCCCCCCCCCCCCAAAGAAATACTGGAGGATATTGCATTCACATAAGAAAAATAAAAATTTGCTGTTATTCTGTATTAACAAGATAATTATCTCCTAATTATAAGAAAAGGAATTATTCCCCAAAAATTGTCTTGTCATTTCAGAAAAACAGCCTATTTTGATATTATCATAAAGCCATTATCTCGTTAATTCAGAAAAACAGCCATTTTGTTCATATTGTTTTTCTCATAATTATGAGATAATTATCTCGTTAATTCAGAAAAACAGAGCTGTTGTTTATGTTTTTATGTGAATGCAATATCCTTTCATACAAAAAATTAATCAAAATGTAAAGAAACCCAGATTCAATCTCATTTCTTTTCCCAATAGCAGCGAAAACTGCCCAAAATTTCAGTGAGTTTCTGTGATTTTCATTCATACCCATAAACAACACAATTGGAGATTATTCACATGTCAACGAGAGTGTCAATTAAATGTGCAAATGCTATGAAATTAACATTAAAACAGTTTGTACTCAGTCTAAACTCTAAACTGTACTCTCCGCCCGCCTTATTATTCGATTTTTTTTTTCTAATGTTTTTCTGATGGTGTTTGACCTCACACAGATCTGTAAATGATTAATTTCTTAATCACATTTGTATGTGTTCCTTCAAAATGACTCTTATCTTATAGTTTAAGGTGACGAATGTGACAAAATAATGGTTACGACCAGCTGTCCCAATAAGCCATGATTGAATAAATAAACCATTAATAGATAAATGAAGACATTTCAGTAATATGAATAGTTTCCATTCAAAATGGACAAATTTGCTTTTATGTCTGTTTGCTACATGGGGAGACATGAGTAAACAACCACAAACCTTCCTAAAGGCCTCCATAAAGTTCACTTTTGGTCTAAATAGAAATAAACTGTATATTTAAGTTTGAACAGCGTGTTTTCTTCAACACGTTTTCTGACTCCAGATTAATTTTATTGGGTGGAAAATGGGAACAAGCGCTTATGGACGCCTTCCCTAGATGATCGTTTCTATAGAAAACTGCAGTAGACATACCACAACACATTTTTAAACAAGGCTGTGTCTCACTCAAAACACAAGGGTAAGAATACATCAAAAGCATCCCTGGGAGTTGAAACAGTACAATTGGCTTTGAAACTGTACAGCAGGTTTTGCAGGGAGAATTGGATCCACCAGCAGATCTTATGCCAGAAATAAAAATATGCTGACGCATTTTCTTTCCTTTTTTTGTGCAGAATCTAGATTTTTTTTATTTTTTGTATTTTTTTTTAAAGTCAGGAAAAAAAATAGCTTTTGAATTTCCTGTGAAAAGACGCCCGGAGCCACGAGCTTCCCTTTGAGAACCGTCTCGTTTTGCTCCATCAAATTGGCAAAGTGAAGTTCTAACTGAGCCCGAGAGTACCGAGGATTTCCGGAAAAAAGCGAAGTGACTCCTTTCATCTGATTGTGCCGCGTGTCTGAATGGCAGGAGCTGCTCTTGGCAAGTGCCTCTTGTTGTGCGGCGGTCTACACGGTGCTGATATCAGTCCCCGGGGCAAAGACCCTGAAATGAGCAGATAGGGATGAGTGGGTAGAAACCAGACAAGGACACTGACAGAAGCATCGTGTTCCCACGGCGGGAAGTCGGCCTCCTCCCACGTCGGCAGACGTCTTTTTTTTGTTTGACGGAAAAAAAATGAGATGTGAGTGGGCATCCAGCAGACGCTTTTCAAACAAGTCTTGATTGATATGAGAGGAGAACCGGCAGCAACATCCAACGAGTCGTTCCTGTAAATATATACAGGGGCTCCGTAATTGCACACTCAGCACAAACAGGCTCACAATCAGCCGATCCGCTGGGATTTACATTGGGATTGTTTTTTTGTTTTTTTTAAAGAGCGGTGAGGATTTTCTCCTTTCGATGACAAGCTGGAGAATCTGTGGCTGTCTTTTCCCGGCGGGGAAGGTGCAGAGAAGAAGTGGTGACTGGTTGTTTGAAGATTAGTGTGACGATGAAAGGACGACGGCGCACACTCGGAGGTTCAGATCTCCTCTATGGAGTCAGCCGGGACCAGCCCTCGCTTCTTCCCACTGCTCAGCTTCAGGAACAGCTCGCCGTCTTCTCGCTTCCCCACACAGATCTGAAAGGAGCAGGCAGAAAATGAGCCGGCGCTTTCTGAAAGAGATCTGAATGGATCCAACAAGCCAACAAGACCTGGGACTTTTGTAGTGTGTCTTTATATCTGCAACAGATTGAAAACCTACCGTTTATTATGATTTCTCGCCACAAATAAAATGCGTTTTTCAGGGCATAAATGTACTTGAAAAGTCGCAAAAATTTAATAATTAGGGAAAAATACACATGTGATCGGTAAAATGGCTCAACAGCGCCACCTGTGAAATTTCGGAACTCAATACAGTATCATACAGTATGTAGCACAACAAGACAAACAAACCAAAAAGTCTCGTACACGCAGAACGAATGCTCAACAGGAAGTCAGCCATTTTGAAGAACATGGTGGATTCCGAACAATTTTTAAAAAATTTTTTTTTTTTAAATTTTTCGAGTTTCACATGAATTCCCTGGGTTTTAAAATAGTGAGATATTTATATATAGTCTGGCTCTAAAGAGGACTGCGGACATCTAGAAATGCCAGCACCACTAACTTTAAGTATGAAATCACAAACTAGTGCAAATGAGCCAAAGTGATGTCGGAAGTTGAAGTAATTTCTTAGTGAAATGAAACAATGAAGTTGGTGGGATGGCAGACCGCTGCTTTATCCTTCTAGAAACTAGAATTCTCTTCAAAATAGTGTGGTTATCTTCAGATTGAATCCTTCCTTTTGATAAATTCAATGCTTCCAGTAACAGAGGCAGCAGAACAGCCCCACAGCATGACCTTACCTCCACCAGATAGTCCCCACTTTTCCTTCCTCCACGATGTATTTTCCCGATAAACAATCTGATGTACTGCATAGCCTAGGGGCTCTGCTTTAGAGTATTGTGTTTTGTATTGTCGTACTACGATCAGATGGGAGGAAATATGTGTTCTCAGGATAAATGTACTGATTCCACTTTAAATCTAACCTCTTCTGTTCCTGCTGTATTTGAAATATTCTGACAATACCAGATCATGAGCATTTATCAGTGGCACCAACATGGGTCATTAATTCTTACAGCACGGAAGAAACTGAGTGTATGTATGTGATCATTAGTGTTAATGGCAAATTTGAAATTTTTTAACCACAAACAAGAAAACACATTCAGCAACAACACAATTGGCCTCGGAGCAGCGAGTACCTGAGATTCCTTCACAGCCATGTGACCTCTCTCTCGGTTGCCGTTGACCCCCTGGATGACCCTCCACACCCTCTCGCCGGGTCGGACCCTCTGCACAAAGTTGGCAGGGAAAAATCCCACTCTGTCGCCACTTTTACCCTGAAAAAAACAGCAAGAGCAGATCCTTTGGTTAACCGTCAGAAGTAGTCTCCAAATAGGCCACATGTACTTCCCACCAGACTTCTGTGTGCTGTGCTGTCTGGAACCAAGATGCACAACAAATTAAAGTCAATGAAGCACTAAATAAAACCTGTATATGTTTCCCATTTACTGATACTGAAGCTTTTAACAGGTTTATTACTCAGTGACCTGGATCTAGACTAGTGGAACATTTTAATGAGCTCACACATTCATTTTCATTAATTCATTGATTTTGTTGTTTTCATGAAAGCAAAGAAATGTTACAGCAGCGCACCTTAGATTATCAGAAAAACCTCCATGATTGGAAGGGAACAGCCAGAAGAAGGAAAATATTATATTGAGCTGCCCCTTAATGAAAATAATAAAAGAATTCTATATTTTTCAGAAGCCTACACCTTTCACACAGTGATTATAGAACACACAGCAAACTCACAAATAAACCAAAGCACATGAGGAAATTAATTTACAGTGATCCAGTTTCAAATCAGTGATTTTCATCTTCTGATCCCAAATAACTTTTGCTGGTAAAATTCTATTTTTGCCATGAATTTAATGCAGCTGACCAGCAAAATAGGCATGTAACTTGCTGTTAGGACCATCTGAAACAGTTTCTTTTTGTCAACTGCATTTAATTTATCCTTATTCTTACATGCTATTTCTGTAATGTTTCACTAATATTCACCTTTGTTTTTAAAGGGTCATATTATGCAAAATTAGCTTTCTAATGGTTTCCCAACAGTAATAATCGTCCCCATACCTGGACTGACGCCCCAGAAGTGAAGACAGTCTGTCCTCTCTCTCCCTGGCCTGGTTCAGGTTTTAAAAAGTGTGTTGCTCCAACCAGCCAATCAGAAATCAAACCCTATATAGTGTCATCGGGGGTTCAGCCAATCCCAATCAAGGCAGGCCCTCCCTTTGACTCCTCCCACAATTAGGCAACTCTGCTCTGGCACATGGCACCACGAGAGGAAGTACTTCCTCCTCTTCCCAAGATGGGCATGTGTGGGCGGAGCCAGTCCAGCTCACACAGACACAGCAGATTCTGAATGTAGCTCCTATGATCCAATATTCAAATGGAGGAAAATCAAGGAAAAGCTGGATTTGGAGCAATAAACTTTGGATATAATGTTTTTGGACCAAGAAGACCATGTGAGCGTGTTGAAAAGCTGGATAATAGGACTCCTTTAGAGCTTCTTTAAAAGTTCCTTCAATGCTTAATTTTGGTAAGATATATTAAACCATTTCAATGGGCTTGAATGTTTTCAAGAGCTGGACGCTTCAAGGTGGAGCCTCGATGGGACTGACACTGCAGACCAGGAAGTGACCACAAACACTGCAGTTATCTGGCCTATGTAATTTATTATGAGACTCAGATTAGTCCAAATAAAATGCACAATATGCAAATAAAATGAAGATAACTTAATTTTTTTTTTAAACATTACATGTTCTGACGGGTTCAAGGAGCCGTTACATGCGTCTCCAGAGCCACAGGTTTCAGACCCCGGTCATAATGAAACGGCTGATCATTGCACACTTTGCACTGATTTGTCAAGTCCAACATCTTTGAACTGTTATCTGCAGTTATTCACCTGCAGAATCGAGGAGGCGACTGGTGTCGCTAAACTGGATGTAATAAGCAAGAAGAAAAAAAACTGTTCTTTTTTTTGCTTCTTTTTTTTATCGCCTCCAATTCTCCTTTTAATGCAGCAGTAAATCACAGAGGCAGCAGCGAGAGGTGGAGGAAACCACTCGATAAAGCGAACCACATAAATTACACAAATTAACGTAACAGCAGTTTGTTCAAACGGTAAACAAGAAATAACTTCACCCCCGTGTCGGATTTCTGTCCCGAGTGTTTAAACACAAGCAACGGCTGCATGTTTCTTTCCTTTTTTAACGACTCTGCTGCTATCAGTTCCTCCTGTGCACAGAATCTTCACTGGAGTTACAGTGAAGTCTGCATGCGTCTTCCTTTAGCGCTGACTGATAACGCAAGCGCACACACAGATGCACGTTCGTTCTCCACCGGGAGTCGGTGAATCTCATTATGGGCTGAATAAAAAAGCTCTTTGAGGTTCGAACACTGCTCAGGTTCATTATGTTAAACTCTTTTGGTGATTTCCAGAGAAGATTACGTTGGGAGGCTGCCGGAGTGTTCACCGCGGACAGAAACGGAGCAGGTGTCGCGTATTTAAAGGCCCGATTCAATGACCTGAATGAGCACGAGCACAAACAAATGCATGCGCACGTACAGTGCAGTATTTCTGTGATCGGCACGCAATACACACACACACACACACACACACACACACACACACACACACACACACACACACACACACACACACACACACACACACACACACACACACACACACACACACACACACACACACACAATTGCAAATGATTTATTACCCACCTTCCACCACTCCTCATTAGAGTCGTCGGTGACCTGCACTCGATCGCCGGGACTAGAAGGAGATAAGACAGAGGGGGGGAGGATGAGAAAAAAAATTGGCATGAAAGGGGTGAGAGTGATTGAGGTGAAGAGGAGAGGAATATTGGGAGATAAGGGTGAGATTCATCACGGGGCGATGGGAAGAGGGGGAGAGGGTGAAACGCGGAGTTGAGTGCGAGCACAATGGATAACATGGACAACGGGAAGCTGCAGCGGACACTGAAGCTCTGGAGGTCAAAACGTCGGCGTCCTGCAGAGGTGACGGAGCGGCCGGCACCAAAGTCACAAGGTTAACATGAATTACGACTCGACAGGGGTGAGAGGGTTCGGTGCAGGGAGGGGGGGGGGGGGGGGGGGTCGAGGGGGGTCAGATGCTATAACATGGCCTGCATGGAATAATAACCCTTAGTTTCTGACGAGACTTTCCCAAACACGCCGTCCTACATACGCAGGGAGAAAAACGCCGTCCCAGTTGCACTGCTGTACTTCCGGTCTCCTGGGTGTCTGTGCTCACTACTGCCCCATATGATCACACGCACACGCACGCACGCGCGCGCACGCACACACGCACGCACACACGCACACACACACACACACACACTCTGAGACCCATATTCCATCCTTTACTGACACATTTACTCTGGTCACTGACGTCATAAGACTGCAGTTAAAAAACCCTGATTGTACAACAGGTACTTGGGAATATTTTTGCGTGTCTTCATATTTGCATTTTAGCACAACCTCCCACCTGCCCTCAGGAGAAGACGCTGTTTACAGCACATGTGTGTCCAGCCAGGACAACAGGTACTATCCAGGGCAGGTGGACGCTTAAGATCCACTCTTGTAGTCGATCAGTGTAAATGTCAATGGCGCTGCCAGTTTTGTTTACGTTCTGCTGCCATCACAAGTTGCTGCAGGCCCTGCAGGTTATTCTCCACTGGGGGAGAAGAAGTTTGTAGTGCAGGTCCACCCTCTCAGCCTCCTCACTGTTTTACTGTTGCTTTACATGAACCCTTCCACAACAGTGTCAAATGTGACATAGATGCTGCTGGTAAAGTAAAGGACATTTATAAATGTATACATTTTTAAATGTACAGTATTCACTCTTTAGGCACGTCTGCAAGTACTTTTACAGCTTCCATGTTGCAATTTAGAATCACCAATTAACCTGAAACACACGTTTATTGGCAGAGGAGGAAATCAGAGCGCTCAGATAAAATGCAAACTCCTTTTTACTGCTGTATTGCTGCCGGAATGTTAATCCCCTTGAGGGTTTTGTCTCAAAGGAATCAATAAAATCTAATCTAGCTGGAAAGGACCAGAGCTCAGACTTCAAATATAATGCAGCCTCAAAATAAAATGATCAAATTCATCAACTTCATTTTAACATTTATATTCAGTAACATTACATGTCAAACGCTTCACTAATTCAGAGAGGAGAGCAAATTAACATCAATGATGTGCTTTCGTTTTGTCTTATAATTGAGAAAGCAGGGAAAATTTCCAAATCCCTTCAAAATAAAGTCTGTACATTCATAAAAGCCTCCACACAGTAGCACAGTTTGTGTGTGTTGTTGTTTTTTTTTTTTTTTTCATAATTCTTCTTACAGGCTTGTTTTGCATTCACACCAGATGTTATTTTGTAAACTCTGCCTGATTAGACCTCCTCGGGAGTCGGGTGCTTGACTGACGTCTCCTGCGTGATGTGTTGCACTTTGCACACACTCCTCCATCACTCCTGTTAACATCCTCAGGCTGAGTCTGAAAACACTCACTGCCTCCCTCCTCTGAACCACTAATTAAACCCTTCAGTAAAACCCGAACAAAGCCCCCTCTTTGCCAAGAATTTTCAGGACCCCAAAGGATTTTCCACAGGGAACATGCCTCGTACAATATGAGGTGAAATAATCAGCGCCACATCATCAGCGTACAGACTGCAGGTGCGAGCTTCCACGTTCACACAGACAGAACTTTGCCTCTTTTCTCACCTCCAGGGGCGAATCAACAATGACCCTGATTCTAATGTGCGTAGATTTCATAAACACCAGCAAAGTCAAGCAAGAATGGGTCTTGGTGGCGGAGAAAAAGCAACTTGTCCCTACATTGGATCATCTTGTGACTCCAAATCAGATTTAGTGGTATGGATTATGTTCAGAGTGATTAAAATAGGAGCAATAAATCAGATTTTTAAATGCAAGAATAAGAGCGTTCGCATTGCTATGATATTTTCATAATCTTGGGGAAACAGACACTTGAAAATGATATTTAAGGAAAACTTTGCGTAAATATTGTAATGCAGACAAAAACTAAATAAAAATAAATGTTATGGGTGTGCCGGTTGAAAATTTTACTTTAAGAGTAAAAGCCTGTAATTAGCCAAAGCCCTGCCAAAAACATCACACTGTGTTGGTGAAATGTTTGAGAAATAAAATCAAACAAAAAATAAAATAAAATAAAATAAAATGTGACAGTTCTGGTCGATACAATTTTACATATAATAATTTGATATATTTTGTCCAGACTGACATGAAGTAGCTTTAATGAGGGCAGTAAAGTCTTTATACCCTCCAGCAGTGACAATAAATAAAGAAAAGGGAGTGTGTGGACCAGGAGGCAGTGTATCAGAAGTTTTCCTATTCTGACGTCCACAGTGATGAAATCTCAGCAGGGAGCCCTGAGCCACATTGGACTTCCAGGAGCTGGCATACATTGCACACACACACACACACACACACACACACACACACACACACACACACACACACACACACACACACACACACACACACACACACACACACACACACACACACACACACACACACACACACACACACACACACACACACACACACACACACACACACACACACACACACACACACTGCACACTGCACACTGCACAGATGGTTAACGGCCCCATTGCGGTACCTTTGTGAAATTTAATTACTCCTCTCTTTCTTTTTCACTTCATCAACAGCCTTTCTCTACACTGCTCTCCTCGATTCCCTCTATTCTTTCCCTCTAAAGCCTCAGCGAAGGCTGGGCGATATGGCCCAAAATTCACATTTTGATATTTTTTCTCAAAATGGCGATACAACATAGAAACTCGATATTTTTACCCAAAGGACAATTCTGGGTCAAACCCACGAACAAACGACAACACGGGCACTTTTATTAACCACCGGCTGCACAAAATAAATTTTAAGCCGGCGGCGTGAAACTCATTTTAGTTCAGGAAGGAGCTCAAGGAGGTCAGACCAGTGAAATAACAGCACGATAATCCACAAACATACACAACTCCAAATGTTTGAGTGCAAATAAATAGAATACACTCATGAAAATGTCATATCTTCAAAATAAGTACAAATTCTGCATCATGCCAATACTGTGGCAACTGATAATACAGCAATGATACGACTGTTTGCATTTGCATCTCAGAGGCCGGGCTGGACCCTCTGGCGTCCCGGTTTGACCCCCCGGACCAGATGTTCAATACGTCTTTAGACTCATATATTAAATGAAACATTCACTGTATTTAAAGGTCATGACCTCACTGGGTCAGATTAAACAATGACCCTGTGTGTCATAACAATAATAAACCAGTATGGGATTATAGATTACGGAGTTGGAATATACGCAACCAACTTTTCGCAAAAACTACTGACCAGAATTTTCAGGGATGATTTTTCTTTAACCAAGGATGGGTCCATAATATTTGGACAGCGACAGGGTCAAAGGTCAAGGTCACGAAAAGGTCAAAAAATTATATCAGTTTTAATTTGATTCATCTCAAATCAATGCCAAAATGTTCCGTTTTCAATTCCCTATCCACTGATATTCCACATGATGCAGTGATGTCATCATCCTGGTTAGGGGCTGGGGGTCAGAGGTCCCAATTGTAAAATATGTGTACATCTGAGTTAAACCGTGATAACATGAACCAACTCAAACGACCATGACAAATGATGTGGTGGCTCAAATAACCTTGTAATCCTTTGGTTTCCATGGTGACAAATATGGCGTTGGCGAAGGCGCGCGCTCTACCGAGTGCCCGTTTTAGTTTCACTAGTTTTAAGCAATTTCTTGCAGCGTGCTGCAGGCAGGCGAGACATGGGTAAAAAGGAGCGACTGATACTTTAATGCAAAAAGTCCTATCGATATGAATGATATAGCATTTTAGGAAAATCTCGATAAATGTCGTCCTCTGTCACTGTCTGGTACGCCAGCTGCGCAGCACAGAACCAGAAAGACTTGGCCCGGGTTGTGGAGACGGCTCAGAACATTGGAGCTGAGCTTCCCCGCCTGGATGCTGTGTCCGCTGGGCGCCGGCGGAGGAGCGCCACCAAAATCTCCATGGACAGAACTCACCCCGGACACCATCTGTTTGCCCCCCTCCCATCGGGGAAAATGATTCCGAAATATAAAAACTCGGACCAACAGGCTAAGGAACCGCTTTTTCCCTAGAGCTGTGGCTTCCGTCACCCCTCCCCTCCCCTGCCAGGCCCTCCCCCACCCCCCACACCTTCTCTCACACACACCAACATAAGCTCCAGACTGTGCCAACACTGCTGCACCTTTCAGCCAGTGACGGTGCGATTGTTTTATTTGCCTGTTTTTATGTACCCGTTTTTATTTATTTATCTAAGGTTCATTTTATACTATTTTTATACAAACGTTATCTTCTTCCTATTTATCTGCTGCTTGAAGAAGTCTGACTGCACCGACAAAGTTTCGCTGTTTTATCGCAATGGCCTCAGCACCGCATCATCTCCCCTCGTCTGTCCTTCCTCTCATCTCCCGCTTGCTCAGTGTCTTTATCCTGTCCCCTGCTGGGATCACAGCTCAGTCACCAGCTCTACACACACAGACAGTGATGGGCTCCCAGTTTATAATTAGTCGTCCTTAAGGGTGCCCCGGCTCCGTCCTCTGCAGATGGAGGGGACGTTTTCATCCTGCAGGAACAACAGATCACTGGGAGGGGCGGAAACGCAGACAAAAGCAAAGTACACTCACAATGAGGAGGGACAAAAAAAAACCTGAAAACAATGGAGTGCGGGCAGGGACGGCACACACACACACACACACACACACACACACACACACACACACACACACACACACACACACACACACACACACACACACACACACACACACACACACACACACACACACACACACACACACACACGTCTGTGGAGATGCTTGCACACGGCTGGTTTGTTTGGGCTTCACTCACTGCAGTTCCAGGTCGTTTTGCTCCTGAGGCAGAAACTTGTACAGCGATACATAGGTGTGCACGGAGTGGACTTCAATGCGCTTGGGCACCTGCGCAGAGCGAGACAAGGGCGGAGGGCGAGGGCAGAGGGGGGGGGGGGGTTGAGGCAGAAAGACAACGAAGGGCCGACATTAAAGGTGCATTAAGCAGTACAACGACAACGATTCAAACAGAGAAGGCTTCTTAAGGAGTACAACATTGTTGAATACACCAATAAATACACTGAAAGTCAGAATCATTGGACGGTTTCATCATTATTCTAATAATTGAGGAGATTCATATACCTCTGCAGGGGTCTGAGCCTGCTCGCTGCTCTCCTCCACCTCCGTCTCCATCTCGGGCTCTGGAGGAGCAGGAGGATCTACAAACAGAGTGAGATTCTCTCAGAAAGGTGCCAGGCGCACAAGCCAACATGTAATCTGCTCATACAGGCAGTTTTGCACAGGTAGGCACACACACATACTTATGCACATCCAGACATGGAGACACACGCACACACACACACACACACACACACACACTGAGAGCAGTGTTTACCCCCTGCCTCCTGAGTTATCTCTTCCTCCATGCTGGACTGTCTCTGCTGCCTCTCCTCACCTCCCTCCCCCTTATCGCAGGAGGACATAGAGAGAGAGAGAAATAAAGCGTTAGCAGCGAGCTGTCATTAACGTTGCATTTGAGGGCGACAGTAAAAACTCTTTCTGAGCTGAATTATTCAAAACGCTTCGTTTTAATTTTGTTGCAGGAGTGATGTTTGGCTTGAGCGAGGAAAAAAAATAGAAATGTCATGAATAAAGGAAAAATGTTTGAGAATAACGTTTAAAATTTGTCCTCAATATTTCAGCTTTTAATTTTTTTTATCGTTTCCAGCAAGAGGCTTTTAACAAGATGTGATTTCTCAACATGTCTGTAGCACAACATTTGAGCTCATCAACATACGACAGAGCGGTGCAACGCATTTTCTTTAGTGTTTTCTGCTCAGTTCAGTAAAACTTTATTCATCCCAACAATCCATCTGTCGCTTTACCTTCATGCATGCAAAAATAAATAGTCAGTAATTGAATCATCAATCTATGAAGGAATTAAGCATGGGACATGGGAAAATGTCCCATCAGCAAAACAAAAACCAGATATCAGTTGAGATGAATGAAAAAAAATAAAAAATAATTTAATAAATGTCTTCTACATAAAGTTTGCTGTATCAGTATTTATCTGCGACATTCAATCGTAAAATTATTCTTCTTTTTACATTATCTCCCCCAACATTTTCCACTTTCAACCTTCCTCTCAGGTGCATTATTGTAATGACTCTTTAATATTTGTTTGGAACAATGACCTAAAAGATGAAGAGGGATTCATGTTCTCAGGTTCTATGCAGTGACATGAATGCAGAAAAGCTTCAAGGCCTAAATTCCCCACACCGACCCGTCGCTCAACCTCGTTTCTAATCAGTATGCCGCCGGCTATCACACACAACAGGCTTTGAAGTGACGTCATCTTTTATCAGGAAGGATTTTGGCAGGAAGCGTTTGACATTTAAAAAAAAAATAAAAATGCTCCTCATTGACTTTTTGGTGGAAATGTTAAGACGAGATTGATATTCCTCTTGCATGTGAATAAACTGGCAGGGATGGATGTGTTGATCAGCGCGAGTTTCAATAACCTTCATATAAACACAGTTTTCTTAAACTGACGTTTGCTGTTGCTTTACATATTTGATACAAGAGCTTCTCTCAGCCTCTATTTGTACTTTAAATGCTGAGCTTCCTGATGTTAGTCACGTCAAAAGACATTATAGTTCATGACTGTTGGGATACATTTTTAATTTAAAAAAATCTAGAGTTCCTTCATTTTAATTCGTCTTCTCTACTACTTTTCAGTTCCCAGAATGAGTGAAATACTTCTTTCTTTAGACTGAAAGAGAAAAATTAAGCTGAGGAAAAGGCTCCCCCAAGACCCCCCTTTTACTTTGAAAAGACTTTAAATACCAAAGGTTTTACAGCAAGAATGATCACGTTATCAACCCAAAAGTGACAAATATTGGAATGTGAATGATCAAGTTGGTGAGAGACCGAATGAATTGCTCCAAAACTGTGATTTTAGAGGGCAAGCCGTTGATGACACCAGTTTATTTAAAACTGAAATATAAGGCCCCGTTTACACGACAGTGGTGCTTAGAGTCCCTGCAACCGTCACCTTTTTCATACCGGAGGCTACGGAGCGCTATTACTGCACATGCACACCTCCGCCGTGGTAAATAGTTCTTCTGCTCGTGTGCGAGTAACAAACATGGCAGCCGTATTCTAGTTTTAGAGACATTATTGGTAGTTTTAAAGCTCTGAAAGCATCCACGTTGTCATCTGTCCATAGAAATGTTGGTTACTCTTGACTGTGGAAACACTCCTAGCATAATGTTCTCTGCGCACGTGTGTGTTTGTTTTCATTACAAAAACAAGCAACAGCACCACCTCGTGGCCTGGCGCACTAACTGCACCGTTTTCACAGTTTCTGCAAAACGTTAGTGAAACAAACGAGGCGTTGTCACTTGGAACGTTGTCGTGTAAACGGGGCCAAAATCTCTCCAGGTTCATCTTGTATCTGTGGACTTGATTTTTATGAATCTTTTGATTTCTGTCAAATAAAAGTCAAAGGAAATTATTGTTGGAATACTTTCGCCTCAAATTCTCCCGTTTTCCCAACGTGTGAATTAGCGTCGGATGACTTTTAAGTGACTTAACACAGCGAAGACAGTTAATCCCTTTTTGAATTGGCTTGAAAAGTGTGTGTTCAGTCATGCTGCAGGTCATCAGAGGTTTTGGGATGACTCAATGGACCACTGTGGAGTTAACTATCGGGAACTGAAGCCATACCAAGCTGCGTGTTGGCGACTCTGACAAACTGCCAAAACTGGAGCGGCTCATCTGCGCCAAGGACGTCCCATAGCGCAGGGCGGCGTACACAGGGTCTACACGTGTCCGCACGGCCTCTGAAACACCACACACACACATACACACACGTAACTCATGTAAAAGCATGCACCTAAATTATTCGCCCGAAGCCTCGGCTCCAGACACACTACAATTAGGACTACAGGCCGAGATCACACTGTACATGATGACTATTGTGCCTGTGCCAGTCTTGAAGGAAGCGCTCTAAATATAACCGTGGTAACGCAGTCAGTCCCGGACCAACATGACCCACTTTAGATCAGAGAGAGAGAGCGAGAGAGCGAGAGAGCGAGAGAGAGAGAGAGAGAGAGGACAGCCGCCAAAAAGTTAAGAACACATCAAGACAGTCCAATTGGCGCTTTAATTTATTTATACATCCACTCATTGGCATGAGATGCATCTTAGCTTAATAGCTATAATGTATCTGAGTAGAAAAGGAATATGAAATCAGATTTATAAGATGGAAATCCTCTGGAAACCTTCTTTGCGACATTTCAAGCAGCAGCACTCGGGCGCCATCACAATATTTCTGCAGTCAGAATCAGGAATTAGATTTTAGGCCCCTTTTATTCCTCCCGTCCAGCTCGACACCAGCCTACAGCCGAGGTGGGGGGGGGGTATTCTTCCGTGAAGAACGAAAGAAGACAAAATGATTTCCTATTAGAAGTCAGCTCCTCCTCACTCTCATCAGGAAAATGCTGCAGCGAGACTTTCTGTGGCGTGATTACTCCCAACTGCTTAGAGGTGAGGAGAATCTTCAAAGTGACGTAACTGACAGAGATGCTTCTGCACAGGGTAATTAATTGGCGAGGCATAAACAAAAGTGAGCTGTGCGCTGACGCTACACTCTCTTATAAACAAACACCTTTTTTCTTTTTAATTCAAGCGCCTGCATAACCTTCGGCTGTCTTCTCACAGCAGTGAGTGAGAGAAAGGAGTTCCGCATGTGATGTGGTTGCAAATGTCCACTTAATACACGGGTCTTTCAAGAAGCAAGATATTTAGTAATATGTGAACATTAGTCACATCCAGCTCGCCCGGTTTAGTTTAGTAGGTTGTTGAAAAAATAGCTCCTGCTGGGCTATGAAGAACAAAGAAATGATGAAACTAACTGAAAACATGAGCATTTTGTTGATGTATTTCATATGCATCTGTTCATATATGTGTAGTTATTTATCTATTTCTACATTTATTTATCTAATTGTTCTATTTTGAACATGAATAAAACAGAAATCGGATACAAATAAATTAATCTGCAATAAATTAAAAGCAAATGTATACCCATTTTTTATTTATGTTTAAAAAAGGAAGAGGGGATGAAGTATAAAGTTATGAAATATCCTCTTCACCCTGTAAAGTTATTGTTTCATTATCACCTTTACTAACAACACTACTAGTAGTAATGATCTCCTGTATGTATGTGAAAAAAAAAAAAAAAAAATAATAATAATAATAATCCAAATAATTAAATAAATTAAATTAGATGTGGACAAGTTCAAACAAAAGAAATAAATGTGAGCATGAGAGAGAGAGATTATTTTTCTTCCTTCACATTGTGCCTGTCTAAACAAAGACAGTAAATCCTCGCACACGTTGTGTCAGCCAGCAGGTAATCAAAACATAATTGTTTCCGCAAAGACCCAAACTTGTGCCTTTAACAGTTTTTCCCGTAATTAATCTCACCCTCTGAAATGAGGTTGAATACAACAATAACTTGTCGCCAAAAGATAGCTGACGGCAAATTACGGAGTGAGTGAGCAAATACATCCTGAAAACTGCTAACGCGCGAATGCACAAGCTGAGACGTTGACAGGCTGCTTTGTGTGGACGATTATGAGGAAGCTCTGTAACGTGCGATTGTGAGCTTTGGCAGGTTTTGGTCTCAGCTGGCCCTGGCACAGTCCCGGGCGTCATGAGCTGCAGGCGACAACGGAGCTGCAGGTTAATTGTGCCCTGATTCACCAGTACTACAAGGAGGTGACAGCATGAGGCGCTAAGCCTGGTTCACGTGAAGCGAGGGACTGCGTCACGTGAACAGGTGTTTCTCCACAATATGAAAAATAAGAATGAACACGCTCCCAGTCAGAAATTTACGATGACTCGTCAGAGGTCTGCAACCCGTTGCTCTTTGGTCCTTCTCTCGTAGCTTACTGGAGCTTTGACAAAATGTTTATGTTTTCAGTTTATTTACGCACACACAGTCATTTTCAAAGGCCCTTTTAACTCTTGGGTAAAACGGGCGTTAAAAAAAAGGCTAAAATGGGGGGAAACAAACGGGTAAAACCACAAAAAATAGGGAAGAAAAATGCTTAAAACAGCTTTAAAAAAACAACAACCTAAAAATAAAAAAGGTTCAAATGGGGGAATAACTAAATTTATTTTAAAAGCACTTAAATGGTTAAAACTTTGTCAAGAAGGTTTGAACCTCTCAAATCCACTACAAAACAGCGGAAATTGTAATGAACTGTTTACCGTCCTCTACTGAAATTGAAACTTCATAAATGTAACATAACAGTTTATGTAAATAAGTCAACACTATATGTGAAACTTTAACAGCTCGCCTCATTTTAAAGGTTAAATGTGTTTGATTTGGTGGAAAATCTCATCAAAAATGAGGCAACATTGAGATAAACAGGTTTTCCAACATTAGGAAGCATCATTACGACGTAGAAACAATCTACCAAACACAAAGTTACTCACATTAGATCCAGTTTATAACGCCGGCCACCTATTAATAACAAATATCAAGTGTAGAACATATAAGTGTGTTTTCACATACTTCCACGGTGCAGACTGTCCGTCAGCCTGCAAGAGAAGCTGAGTTTGTTCTTCCCCCTTTATCTTTTTCCACTTCATGTTTCCACGGTCGTCGGGTGAGATGGAGACAGTTCTGGTTTTATTACGGCACGCACACTCATGCACACGCACAAACATGCAACAGTCTAAATAGAAACCAGCAAGCTAGACAAAAGCCACATGACAAAACCCAAAAAAAAAAGAGACAGGCACGGAGACGCCAGCAGAGCTGTGCACTCGCTCAAGACGCTCGGAGACGCTCACCTTGGATCGGCTGGACCTCCTTCACCACGGACAACTGCTCGTTGACGAGCATCGGCGAGCTGAAGTTTCGCTTGAACGCTCCAGACTGGTGGGGAAATGGAGAAAAGAATGCTTTGTGGTGTTCTTCAGATACTTTTTGTTTACAGTCGTCCGGAAGGAAAACAGCTTCAGTCCGAGACAGAGAAAGGTTAAATGGAAATCAGAAACGCATCAGGACACAAGTGTTGGATTTCTCAGGCTTTGTTGTTCTGGCTGCAGGTCTTGATGCTCGATTCCGATTTTTTTCCCTGAGATCTGATTTCTTGGCGTGGTCGTTCACACTACATTTGAAATGCGACCTCCATCAGACTGCAGTTTGAACTCGGGCTGCAACAATTCCTCAAGTACCTCGATTACAAAGAACAATGGAGGGATTTCCTCGACCTCAAAGCCTCGATTAATTAAATTTAAAGCTCACGTTTCACACGGACTCTTTGTAGTGTGACACAACGTGCTCACGTCACATGTGAGATAATTTTCGCTTTTTTTCCCCGCTGGTCCACAACATGTAAGACTCTTGTTCCAGGTCCCGGTCCACAGCCAAGCATTCCTGTTGAAATGTGTTGGTTCTGATTCTGAATGTGAAGTTGCAGAATTTAAAGGAAGTGTTTATGAATTGGTATTTTTTTTTGTTGGAAATTTAATTTATTTATTTGGGAAATTTTGACTGAAACTCTTTATTACTTTGCCTAAAAAACATGCAATAAATGTCTTTTTTTTCTTAAAGAAATTGGTTGTTCTTAAGTCTTATTTTGTGCTGAATATTTATAATTAGGATTTAATTAAGCAAAAGTATGTTTTATCCGATTACTCAAATAATTGATGGAATGTTGGATAGAACACTCGATTACCAAAATATTGGATGGCTGTTGCCCGTCACCGGAGTTTTTCCTCGCAGATTCGTCGTGACGTGGAAGTTGCATAGTTGCCTCATGCTTAAACTTCCTTTAAAATATAGGTTTGCACTATAGTTTTGCATTTTGAGTGTTTCCTACCTACATTTAGATTCCATTCAGTTGTAAACTGCGCTACTTCCACTCTCCACCTTCTTCCTTTTGTTTCCTTCGACAGTGTTTCCACCAGATGCTGCTCCGAGAGCGGCTCATTTCTGACGCGGAGTCACAAACCGATGCCAAGCATTCGCGCTTTCAGCTTGATAATTATGAACAATGAATCCACTCAACCTCTTGCTCCCGTGCTCATGGCCGAGACACCAGCGCGGACCTTCGGGCCCGCCGCCGCCGCCGCCGCCGCCGCCGCCGCGCTCGTCCAATTTCACACTGAATCAAGCACAGTAAGTGTTTCGGCTGAGATATCATTTGGTCTTTGCCTTGACTCGCAAATGAGCAACTCACTTTGTCGTTTCATGTTAAGGAGAGAAACGAGGGATCGCTCTGTTCGTGAACGGACACCTGAGTTGTGCTGTGATGATATTTCACCCTCATCAGGACGCTCTGTGTGTTTGTACACTGGGCTCTATGTTTTTATTTTTTTCAACACAGTGCTCTCAGAAGGCCTCTCCTCTTGCTGCATGCTAATGTCTTCTGCCCCACACTGGAGGATTAAACACTAAATCTGAAATCACTCCCAATTTGCTGCCTAGTGTGCCGTACTCTCCATATCCACCCCTCGTCCTTCAGCCGGTGTCAAAACGCAAAGAATCACTGCACAGAAAAAACCCCAAAAACCAGCGTCTTGCCAGTGTTTGATTTACCTCTCAATCCTATAACCCAACCCATCTTCAAATTAGGTACAAATCTGCATATTCTCGTCATTTCTCGCCTTAACGTAGACGACCTGTGACTAATGGTGATGATGCCTCCGCGGTTTTTAAGCCGTACATATAAGCTGAGAACAATATTTTGCCCCGCACCATATGCTTGTGTTTCCTGAGCGTTTCAGCTGAAGCTGCACATATGGCGAGAACGTTGAGTCGGACTGACGGCGCCCGCAGGTTCAGAGCGTTCACTGGATGTGTGAGTTGACGCAATAGATGGTTTTGTGCACAGCGATAAGACGCAAGTGTCTTTTAAAAAAATATATAATAAATTTCTTGATAATCATATTAAGCTGTTCCACCAAAACTTTTCAGAACCAACACATTTGGTATGACACAGTTACCATGGTAACAGTGTTTCTGCACAGGATTTTCACATCATAATTGCAATTCAAATTGTCTTTTTTTTTTTGGGAGAGCGAGACAATTAAAAACTGGCTGCAGCAACTCAAAGAAAAGGAAGGTCAAACTGGACAACTGAGGAGGTACTTTAGTTCCACAATTATACCCTAAATGACACAATTTCCTCCAAAGAAAAGACATCCTAGTGCTATTAGATTTTCAGTTTTGGTACATCAACTTTCCGTCATCGTTATAGAAAAGTATAGGTATCATATTGTCCAGCAGGGGAAGGATTACCAGTACACCAGGCAGTGAAATCTTCGCTTTTTAGTGTCATACTTCGCTTATCTTTGACTTTCAAGAGGCAGGTTATGCTGCAGTTTTCAATCAGCGGGATATGAAGATGTGAGAGAAATGTGGGTCGTGTGGGAAAAGGCATCTTCGACTTAACTCGTTGTAGCAGTAAGAAATGTGTGTGAGTTTGCTGCACCTCAAAAAAATTTGCTTTTAACAACTTAGCCAAAATTCAAAGTGCAGGTAGAGCCTCTGGTGAGCGGACACTAAAACGGCCTCGTTTCAATGTCCGTTTTCCCAATGTCCACCATCTTGGAAAACGCACAGGGCAAGTTGAATCTGTCTAGACATCAGCGGCGCAGCCGTCCGGTCTCATGGCAGTTTGTGAAATCCCCAGGAAACTTTAACCCATTGGTCTTTGGTCGACAGTCGGTGGAGCAACATGGTGTCAGGATGTGTGACTGACAAACAGTCGTGTCTGTTTCAGGTTAACTTATTATGTTACCGTAAAAATAATTACATTTAAATAAGGCCCTGTTTACACGACAACGTTTCACGTGACGACACCTAATCCGCTAAATAAAAGGAGTGCGTTTACACTGCAGCAGCGGACACAGAGACAACGATGTAGTTAGTGTGCCGGGCCACTGGAGGGCGCTGTTGCTTGATTTTGAAATGAAACTACACAGACGTGTGCAGAGAACAAGACACTATAAACGTGAAGAAAATGGAGAGAACCCGACATCCACATGGACTGATGACACATCGGATGCTATCAGGGTGAGTCTCAACCATTAAACTACTGATCTGGACGATAAAACTAGAATACAGGCCGCGGGTCGTACCACTACGCTGCCGCCATGTTTGTTTACAACTGAATGAGCAGGAGGGAGGGAGAGAGATGACCATGCGCAGTAACAGACTCTGTAGCCACCATCAGTCTCTGCAGGAGGGATTAGCGCCGTGAAAGAATCTTTCAACCTTGGGAGCCGGATTAAAAACTGGTGCCGTGTAAACGGACCCCCCAAAAGTGAAGGAAGTTTTGCAGCTACACTCTAATTCGTTGTCGTATAAACGGGGCCTAAGTTCAGGGATGACGTGGAATGTGATGATTTCCTGTGTCATGTTATCCAGTGGATGAAGTGACGTACTGACGTTTCACTGTGACGTGGCTCTCACTTTGTTTCTTGTCAAAGGAAAAGCAATGGGTTCTTAGGAGGTGTAGGATTTTCACCGACTAAGCAGCAGCACTAAAATAGCACCTGGTTTTTCTTGGTGAGTAATACTGAACATCTTTTAAAAAATACAATTAAAACTGTGATTTCTCTCCCGAAAACTGTCTTTTATGCATCTATGTATTGTACTATATATTTGACTGTAGATCAGTATGTTTACCTTCTGTCTAAATCAGGTCTCTGCCTATGCCTTGGTGACGGAGGGCGTGCGCATCAGCGTTTGGTTGTATTATACAGATTAGAGAAGGGCTCCAGAGCCTTTCTAAGAGGCAATATTGGGGAAAAGAAATGTTGGGCGCCACTTCCAACTAAAAAGATAATGTCCACCATTAACCGGGAGGGACTTCTCATTTACATTTTCAGACTGATAATTAGTGAGTGAAGCTGCAAGGGCTGAAACCATGAACCACAAACTCCACAAACAGGAAATCTGAGCAAAGAGAACCCATCACATTGTCACCCACACAGTCTGAAGTGAATCGCAGTGCAAGAAACACCACAGCAGTGATTACTTAGCACTTAGGATGTGGCCAAGATTCTCCACAGATATAAAAGCTGAGTAAACCAGAGAATTCATTCAGAGAGCTGCCAGTGTTATGCATCAAATTGTGTGTGTGTTTTTGTGTGTGCGTGTGTGTATAGTCGCACCTTCCCGTGACACGTCTGCTGCGAAAGCTCGGAGGTGCACCACAGGTGAGCCGCCATCTTGCAGGTTTTACACCGCAGCGCTTGTTTGGAGTTTCCTGCAGGAGGGGCGGGAAGACAGAGACGAGAGAATGAGAGGACGCAGGCGTGGCGGCAGCACCAAAGAGGAGAAATAAAAACACACAGCGGGCTGCAGCAGGCACTTACGCATACAAAGTGGCCCAGGGATCATTTGAGGAGGTGTGTGTCTGCTCAGGTAGGGAGTGTAATCAAGGCCTGGTGCTGCTGGCAGAGCCGCCACTAACAGCTTCATAATCAAAAGCTCCTCTTAGAAAAACCAACCTGTGGAGATTGGAAAACCAGCTGGAGATATTTCACTCGTAATCGATTTGGCATCGAGTCATCTGGCTTTCCCATCTCTGTTTTTCAAGTGTGATAAAAGTCTCTCGGCGTTCAAGATGTCTTTCGATGTATTTGTTGCGTAACGAGGGATCCTCTATTCATTCTGCTTCTAACGACGAGGAGGCCGAGTCTCTTTTCATCCCGCCAAGCACAGATGACTGATTGGTGAAGTCGTTGTCGGTGGAGAACACATTGTCGAGCCCGTTATGGAACAGAAACAACAATCGAACAAATCAGAGCGAGCAATGAAAGCCCTGTTTTCACTGCGAAGAGCAAAGGGATGATTTGACTTCATCAGTATAAGAGACAAAGGTAAGATGTTGTTTTGGGGCCAGTGAGAAGTGGCACATCTACTGTGAGGCGATGCATCGCGTAAATAAACCCGTGATGCATGCACAAAAACAGCGCGGAGGCAAACAGGGGAGCAGTTCGGCTCCGCAATCAATCATAATGACAGGAAGTGGATGTAACAGAAATACTGGTGGCGAGCAGCTTCGGGAAGTAGGCAAATTAGAGGTAAAAGCAGCGACACATCTTCTCTGGAGATACACTCGAGAGACGCAGTCCAGTTCTCATCGGAAGACGGAGACCGAGATCGAAAGCCGGGGTTAGGCGGTCTGAGAACGTTTCCTTCATCATGTTCACAAGAGTCGAGCTCAGAAAGAAATGTCTCATACATCTCGATCATAAATATGAGCAGCTGCTTGGATTCTTTGTTAAAAAAAAAAAAAAAGAACTTGAATTGAAGTATGTGTAGACTCGGAAAGTGCACTGTGGTAACAAATTGTCACCCTTAAAGTTTTTTTTTTATTTAAGAACAACAGGTTAAAGTTCTTGCTGTAAATTAGCTTTGACGTTCCTCTGCTAAACCAGAGAGACAAAGGGTTCCGCTGCTTTTGATGGAAAACTGTGATGGAAGTAAGAAATACAAACACTCCAAACTACTCGTCGTTTTTTTTGCTTCTCTCCTTTTAAAATATGAGCCACTACATAGACACTTAAAAATTACAAATATCAGCATTACAGTAATTAGGTAGTGTCTCTATGAGTACCTATGTAGTTTTACTCATGCTCACACTATATAATCTACTTCTCTACACGAAGTACATCTACAATCTGAGTGGATATTCAAACTCTCAAAAACATTTAATCTTTTAACAGAGAAGATTTCTTCTTTATATCTACATTTGTTAATTTAAAAAAACAACAAAGTGCAATTGAATGTAATTGTGTGAGAAATGTTCCGTAATCTTTGTCCAGCCACGTTTTTAAATCGATCAAAATGTCCACTTCCTGTTGTTTTTCCAGAGACAGTGTGTTGAAACCAATTTACTGTCCTGGTCATGACACATGTGGATCAGAGTGTACTTTTGTACAAAGCTGGCACAGGTAGGTGTGCTTTTCTGCAGTGTACCGAGATCCAGGGAGACAGTTGGTGTATGTCATCATGCCATGGATTTCACTAGTACCCAAGTAAAAAATGGATTTCCAGACATTGACATAGTACTCATATTAAGACAGAACGAAGCATGTTGAGTAACTTGAGTAACTTCTCTAAGCTTATCTAAATTTGAGTCCTTGGATACAAAGAGGTACTACTTTGTTATATAAAGTTTCTACGCATACCAACAAGGCAAACTTTGAAAGTATTATTGTATCATTGAGTGATATCTTTCAGTATCGCAGAGCCTCTTTTTTCCACCTATTTTGGAAATCCGGACATGGCCACATTGTTTAATACAGGTGCTGACATTATGAATGTAGTTCAAAATCAACATTTTGAGTAGTTTGTACTTCCACTCAAGTTTTTCAAACAATAGATTTGCTTATGACGGAGTAAATCTAATCTCATGAAATATTTAAATGAAACAACTCAGCAGAGGCGATGCCGTGAGCTCTCTGTGTGGAGTTTGCATGTTCTCCGTGTGCACAGGGTTCCGGTTTCCTTTGACAGTCCAAAAACATACAATGTCCAATTCAAGAATCTGAAAGGACAACATTGGACAAGAGGTCATAATTACATTATGAGGACTGATGGCTGGTTACAGGTTGGGGTTGAATACCAGGGTATGTTTTCTGACTTTCTATTTGTTTAAAACATAAAAAAAAACAACCTTGCTCATTCCTAATAATACCGTGTACAAGATTTAGTGCCACGTTCTGCTTTATAAACTACTTCAATTATTGATATGCAGTAGTGAGAACTTGATCGTACCCATCCAAACTAATGCTATTTAATGTGTTTTACCAGGTGTGATGGTCATAACACTGGAGGTGTTTAATCCTGTGCAAACTGCTGAAGCGTGAGAACGTGTTTCCCTGGAGAATGCTGATCACCTTACCCACTATCATGTGCTTGCAGTGCTGACAGTTGGTGGGCTTCCGGAAAACGTGGTCCTGGAAGAAGTGCGTTATCTGAGGTCGGGCCGGTTTGGCGGGCAGCGATGGGGAAAGGCTGAGAGACGGCGAGTGGGAGGCGATGGAAGGGTTGGGGCTGACGGACGGCGAGACGGACGGCGAGCGTTCTCCGACGAGGGGGGAGCCCGGCGGCAGCGGGGGGGACGGCGGGGGAGGGTCGGTGATGAAATCGGGCGGCAGGCGAGCGTCGCTGTAGGACCTCTGGAAGAAGTTCTCCACGCTCTTGCTGCGCATCATGGTCTTGAAGGAGAGCGACCTCTTTAGTCTCTGGAGCTGCACGCACACGCACGCACGCACACGCACACACACACACACACACACACACACACACACACACACACACACACACACACATTGACGGCGACAGGGAGAAAGAGAGCACACCGAGAATAAACACAAGATAAGCAAGAAGCAATAACAAACGTCCAACACGGCCCCGGGAGAGCACAGGCAATATCCCAGCATCCATAAACACGAGGAAAGAGGGTGACTTATGAAACGCAAGATCGCCTCATAAGGACACGGCATTAACAGTAAAGTCACCATATGTCCCCCTCAATAAGGACGTCTTCCTGCGTCTGATTTGCTGGAGTGACTTGGTTAAACAAGATAAGCGTTTCTGTTTGAGAGCCTGCTCGGTCACCGCTGTGTGTGAACGGCCTCTCCTTGGTCGTGGCGACAGGGACACTATTGTGTTGAATTCAAACAAGAATTTACACGGTGTAATCATCCATCAGCAGCCGCTCCTTGGGGGCTCTCGGTCGGATGCCGGCAGCTCATTGGCCCAATTACACATGGGCCGCAATTCAGAGCGGCACACCGCAGCTTTGTTGTATCCTATAAGATATATTAACCAAAAAGTGCCTTCAATGACAGATGATTGCTACATTTCCAAAAGCCCAACAATCACACGACGAATCGCTGCATCAGCGCATCGTCCGTGAGCCGCGTACTGATTGGCCGGATAAATGCACGTTTCCTGACATTTGCCCGGAGCTGTGTGCAGAGATGACGATGCTCGTTTTCCCGAAGGACAGACATCCGTTCCTTACTCTGACGTGCAGTGGCAGAGCCGTGCGAGGGCGCGGCCATGTTTCCGAATGGAAAGAGTGGATCCACGCGCACACACACACACACACACACACACACACGAGCTGGCAGATAATCAGTAGGCCGCAGACGCTCTGTATGCACATGCTCTGTCTGTCTGCTTGTCTGTGCTCGTTCTGCTCAGTGCCAAACATAATCACTTTACAGGGACATGTTGTTTACAGCGCTGCGTGTCTGGGAATAAGATATGAAGACAGTTTGTCTATTTCGGTGAGTGTGTGTGTGTGTGTGTGTGTGTGTGTGCGTGTGTGTGTGTGTGTGTGTGTGTGTGTGTGTGTGTGTGTGTGTGTGTGTGTGTGTGTGTGTGTGTGTGTGTGTGTGTGTCTGTGTGCGTGTGACATATTAAGGTAGGGCAAGACAAACTAAAGCGTACGGCTTGAATGCAGCTCCGTACTCTGTGCATGCTTCCTGCAGATCTCCTTTTGAGAGATTGACATCCATCATATTCCCCTCGTAAAGACAAGCTGAGATTGACGCGGTCACCTGACCCACCTCATCCCAGAAAAAACCGACACTTGCACCGAGTGGCGTAAGCTAAAAAAAAACAAAAAACAAACATCTCTCAGACATGTTCACATTCTTCTTGCGGAAGAAGAAAAAAACCGAACCCACTGCAATGATTTACGCCCCTACATATGGCGGCTGAGCCACCTAACAGATGTGTGTTGTTACCTCGTGAGGTCCGTCTCCTGCGCTCGTTGTGAACGCATGTTAGGAGATAAATGGACTGGGTATGACTGTTTAGTGTCTTCTGTCTGTTTCAAACATCTCTCTCTCTCTCTCTCTCCCTCTCTCTCTCCCAGTGGGGTAGTCTAGATTACAAGTATTGAGTTTACCATGATGCAATCCCAGCCTTCGACACACCCGTGGAAGTCTCTTACAAGTCCTTTTATATAGAGATTAACAATGTGGCTGCTTAGCAAGAAGTTTTAAAGTCCCCGTCAGGCCTGTGGCTCTTTGTGTGCAGTCTGCATGTTCTACCTGTGCTAAAAAAAAAAAGAAGAAAAACGGGCATTAGTGATTCTGAATTGGCCCCATGTCAAAATAAGTGTGCCTGAAACGGTGCTTTCGGTTTACGTGGATTCTGCAGGTCATCATCGAAGAATAAATCAGTGAGTGACTTCACATGCAAACAGGAATATATCAAATGAGGGCTTTTGCATGTTTTATGTCTGCTGCTGCCATGGCGTGCTGGGATCCCATGAGCTGTTGGTGGGTGAGTTTATGAAACGCATTGTGACGTAACGGCAAATAAATCTGAATTTGTCCCAAAAAAAAAAAGAAGAAAAAAGCAATGCGTGATCTATCATAAAGTCAAAGCTGTGGTCATTTTTTGTCAATTCATGTATTAGAGCGAACGTCTCCCAGCGATTAGTGCAATCTCCACGTTTTTTATTAGTGTGAAAATGAGTGGATTGCAGTGAAACTGTATCTTAGCAGTCATTCCTGTTGGGACAGATGTAACATTGAAGTAAAAAGTGAGGTCACGTGTTGCTTCCAGTGACTGAGAACCAATTTAGCTTTGGCTTTGCGCGATTTGAGATTTTATTGTACAAATGTCAGTCTGACTCTGAGGCTTCTTTCACTGAAGTGAGATCTGTTCTAAAGCTGCTGCCTCTTGCGGTTCTGCTCATTTAGTGATTTTCAGGGCTATTGTTAATCAAAACATGTGTTTTAATGAAGTAAGATTGCCTCTTTAATCCTAATTACCTGTAACATTAGTCTGTATCGACCGTACCTGTGATGCAGCAGCATGCTTTACATGCATGTTGGTAGTTTATTGTTTTTTAATGTGCTTATAGAGAATCTTCCACCACTACAATATTACAACCATGTTCTAATCTTTAAGACAGGCCTAATTAAGGGCAGCAATTGAAGCTATTGCCAAATATACTTTCTCAAAAAACTAGGTAATCTTTATTTTTCAGTAACTAGTGGAATCTGTCCATGACATTTCTATAAAAATGCTTTACTTGTATGCAGTAAATCCTGTCAGTATGTTGTTGGCAATCTAACTGGAGGGTTTCAGTTTCTGTAAAAGGCTATCATGTTTATGAAATAATAGTCGAGCTCGTTCCAAATGAGCTCATCCAATCCGCCAATACACCTACTACTTTTCCTGTATTTCACAGTATAAACCGTTTTAAAGGCTGAAGTTTGATGCTACAAATCTGTGCTGGCTGGGAGTCTAACTATTATTTGATCAAGTGAATTCCGATAGTGAAACATGTCATTTTACGCGAGTAGTGAGCCACAAAGTAATTTAAACCATTTAAAAATCGCTCCATTTGCAGAAGGGGGAGAGCATAAAATTTCAATATTCAGGTTAAATGATGAAAATCTGCTTCTATTTCTCCTTTTATTTGAAGCATCAGGCCAAAGTCTCTCAATCAGAGCAGCTGAGTGCTGGGCGTAACGGCTCGGGCAGGAGCACATGTCTCAATTACAGCTAATCTAATCATCTGTCACAGCGCGGGGCTTAAGGAGCGTTCCCGTTCGCCTCCGTTCCAACATTAGCTGAGAGCATCATACTTCGGAGGCAAAGCCGAGGCGACGGCACGCTCCGTGTGGGGCATCGACGCGCATTCATGTGCATCAGCTCACAATGAAATCTCCCAGAGGTGAAAAGCTTTTATCAAATGAGGATGGATGAGGGTGAAGGGAGCTTTGTCAGAGATAAGACAGTGACGCTATATGATCCACACCTGACATTGTAAGGTCAACATCCCTGATTTCCATTGATCAAATGAAAATAAGTGGAGTCGATGCTTGCAATTTGTTATCCTGAAGGTAGGGAACAATTTCTTTTTATGCAATTTCATGCTAGTGGGAATGTAACTTTGCTTTGTTGAAATATTATAATCACTCTTATTAGACAAAACATGCAACATACAAGATGCAAAGGAACTTAATGGAGGCAAACCATGTTTGATAAGTGGAAATGTATGACTCTGAGTACCACAGTAGTCTTAATTTTTCATGTAGCGAAGGGATCTGCAACTTTTATGACCCAAAGAGCTGTTTTCACGGTTTTCCACAAAATAAAATTTGCTTCAAAACCAAAACTGTCAATTCCATGAATTTTATTTTATTTTTATTTTTTTTAAAGATTATTATCCATACAAAAAATAAGGCTGCATGATTGAAATGTCACAGGTACAATGTCAATATTTCCTAAATATTTTTAGCTGTTGTGGCCATTTTATTTTCCCACTTTTGCCTTTTTACATCTTGGCTATTTTAGGCACTTTAGATATTTATAGATATTTATAGCTATTTATAGCTAAAGTGTGTCTCCAAATGTTTAAAGCAGTTTTAGCATTTCCTTCAGCAAAATATTCTGGCAATTTTTTTCTTTTTCTCGTTTTCCATTCTTTTTTCTCCATTTTGCATTATTCTCCTTTTTTTTTTACTTTTCTTTTCTTTTTCCAACAAAGCTGTTTTTGGCTGTTTTAGACATTTTACCTTAATTAGCTGTTTTTAGACATTTTCTAAAAATCAGTGTTGAATGCAAATAAGATGAAAATGAAAACAAATGTTTATTTACATGACATATTCTCAGAACTTCATGGAGCCACTGCAGAGGGGCTTTAGGGCCTCATGTGGCTCCAGAGCCACAGGTTGCAGACCCCTGATGTAGCCCCTCAAGAAAAATATGTAATGCGATATTGCCCATATTAGTAAAAGTCTGAAAGGAAATACCTCGGTCTTATGTTATTTCTCTATGAAAAAAAAAAGAGGCTTAAGTACATTTGGGTCAGGTTTGTTTCACTCATGTTTCTGTCCTGGTCACTAGAACTTCATGCAAAATACATAATATTCCTAGGATTCACATACACCTCACCCACACTCACTGTTTCCCAGCTTGCACTTCCTCCATGGCTGCAGAGCACACTTTGACACGCCATCTCAGCAGACTGCCCATAATTGCCAGTAATTGCCTCCATCTTCGATTCATCCACCAAGCCTGTGCCGTTCTCATGTGCAGCCAACATAAATATCCCAAATCAGTGCTCCACAGAGGCCGAGCAGGGTCTGGGCGGACATTATTCAATGATAAGGCTTTCATTTCACTGGGATATGTGGCTTCTGCTAAATTTAATGGGGCCAGGCTGAGTTATTTATGGGATGCTTCAGTGCTGTCCACAGCTCTAAACTCAAACTTTTCATTGGCAATATGATGCCAAATCCAGGGTGTGTTTATTATAACTCACCCCGAGATCATTTAAAATCTAAAATTGGATTAGGTAACTCCAGCTGTGCCTTTATTGAGCTTCTGCAAAGGTCAACATTAACACTTACATGAAGTTTCCACAGTGTGGAGTTTGATGAGATGGTCTGCAGTGAGGTCTGTTTCTAGATTCACAGAGTAAACAAAGACTAGGGTTACTGCAAACGTGTAGATTAAGAGAAACCTTTTACCACATCTCCAGAGCAGACGATCTCCGAATGACCAGGTTCTGAACAGTTTGATTCTTTCCAAAGAGATGAAAAGATCCATAAGCAATACAGTGCAAAGCTCTTCTCATGCCAGGCATTCCTTTTTATGTTGAGTCTTCATATATGGTATTATAACTATTACTTAAAAAGCATGTGTCATAAAAAGGGGTAGGCACAAAAACAAGTACACACTTCTTCCTACAATATATAAATAAAATGGTTTTGCATGAAAGCTCATTTTAAATGTGCATATTTTCCCACATTGAAAACAAGTGCTTGATAAATGGTTAATTGGAAGCGGCTCAGGTGTGCATCTGTGTTAAATTCTTTATTGTTTTTTAAAATGTATTTTACGCCTGAGTTTTCTTCTGTGCCGTTTGTGTGAATAAAAATAAAGAAGAGCTGCAGAAATGGTGATTGTGGGGGTCGTTTTCTCCCACAAACCCACTTAAAATACAAAGGGAAAAGTGGTATTCAACAAAGTGCATGTACGCGAGCTAAAAAATGCAATATTTTGCTTCCACGAGTCTGTAATTTCCACTTTCAATGCCCTCTGCCAGTCGCTCTATGAAAAAAGTACTTACATTATTTCCCCCCTGCAATAGACGTCACTGTCCGACCTTGTTCTAAGTGTGGCTGTTTCAGCTTTAAAAAGAATAACCGTGGCGTGGCTGTGCTTTGAAAGAGACAGTTTCCTGGCTCACTTTGCTTCTAGGTCATCTGCAGACGATGTAGGAAATTGTTCAATTTCAAGTTCCAGGTGCAAGATGCATTTAATTATTTACACCTTCGCTGAAAACAGCCGGAGCCAAACAAAAGATTACAAGAGAGCCGAGAACTCAGAAATCCATAAAAATGTCAAATGTCACATGAAGTGTTGAAGGAGTTGTCGCCGTCATCGCAGGGACGCGACGTGGACTCGCTTGGCGGCCCAGTGTTTCTTGGATTGGCTCAAAACTCATCGCGCACTGCAGCCTGGCAGTTTTCCTCTCTGAATACAAGATAAGAGATGCATCATCACAGGCTGCTTCCACCGTTCTGCTCCTGCCACACGTGTATGTACACACACACAGTCAATCATGTGCTCGCTCACACACACACACACACACACACACACACACACACACACACACACACACACACACACACACACACACACACACACACACACACACACACACACACACACACACACACTCTTTTCTGCTTCGGTAGCTCTTGAGTGTCTAATATTTCAGCTGCTCACGCCTTTCCTTGTCATGTCACGTCAATAAACATCACAGTGGAGAAAGTGTTACATTAATTAATGAAGACCTTGGCCCACTTGCTCTTCCCTCTTTAGCCGCCCCCCCCCAGGCCAGGACGGTGACACCGTCATATCGTGACAAGGGCCACGTGAGATGCGAGGAGTAAATTCAGAAATCATCCGCCAGCTGAATGAATGTGGACTGTGTGAACAGGTGTGCTTGAAAACAAACCCACATCCCCTTTATCATAAATGATGGATCTGTCTGATCTGGTTATGGGAGGAAGAGACACTCTTTTCCCTTTTAATAGGATGTCCTGTCCTTCATCGTGAAAGGAATCACAAGAAGAAGATTTTGAGTTGTTTTCCATGTGATTGGAATCACAGACATTCAATGGAAACTTTGGCTAAGCCCCGCCCCCAAACATAAATGAGCCAATGGTGTTCAACTACCAACTGTCCGAAAACGCCAACGCGGACATTCTCCGTACTCAAGCATTTCTGAGGTTTTCTGGACTAATTAAGTCATTTAAGACAAAAAAAATGGTCAAACGATGTTCCTGGGACAAATGCAACCGCGAAAACAGGTATCCATTGGTTCGCTAGTGTAGCATTAGCATTAGCTCCTCCTGCCTCCTTCTCTTGCTCAGTGTGCCTGGTGTTTTCTTACTGCTTGTCCTCCACCAGTGAAACGCGGTATCTGTATTAAGCCCAGCGGGTTGTTAGCTTTGGGAGATGAAGCTCAGCGAGTACGAGACCCGGCTCTGCAGCCTACAAACATCCCAGCAAGAGGCAGACGCTAGCCCGCGGTGGCTATGCTGCCAGTTACAAGTAACCTTGGTGACTTAACCACAGGTCAACTAGATGACCAGCCGTCTAGTTTACCTGTGGGAAGCCCACAGGCGTACTTGATTAGCTAGCGACGTTGATACCAGTGGTCTAAGAAAAACGAATTGTAACATGCAGTCTGCTTTTTTTTTTTTTTTTTCCCCACACCTGGAAACAGCACAATGCTTTTATTCTGAAGGTTTCTGCTATAGGTTCATGTTATTTTGGAGGATGTCCATGGTTAGAAATCAGTGGCTTATGATATAACTATGACTGTCTTTATGTCTGCTGCTTATAGTGTTTTTTTTGGGGCCTTTTTACACGACAACCACAAAACTTTCATCTCGTGGTGCTCTGACCCACTTCAACTGTCATCGCGAGGCTACAGAGTAACCGCATCACCTCCAAGGTAAATAGTTCTTCTGCTCATATACGAGTAACAAACACTCCGTAATGGCATGACACCCTGTCCGTGTTTTAGTTTTGTAGTTGAGACTCACCCCCAATAGCAACCAATTCGTCATCTGTCCATTCAAATGTTGGGTTTTCTGTATGATAGGATATCTGATCCTCCTCAATTCAAATAACTCCCTGCGTGTCTCATTTATCGATGGCAAGGAAATTCCGGACTTTAAGGCACCATCCATTTTCTGTAGAGCTTCTCTCAGTCTGTTCTTGCAGGAGGGTCCAGAGTCGATCCCAGCCAGGTCAGCTGTCCATCACAGATCAAACGCACACTCCCATTCCCACTTTATATCAATTTAGAGATACAAATTCATCTAATGCACACGTTTCTGGTCAGTGAGAGGAAACCAGAGAACCCGATGAAAACCCCTGCAACCACAGATAGAACACGCAAACACAAAAAAAAGGCCTTAAATTGAGCCGACGTTCTTCGGTTGTTACAAACCGTACAGTTTAAGACCCCTTATGATTCAGCGTTGATGCGGCCCATCACCTTTCATCACTCCTGTGCCTGTGTGTGCTTAAGTGTCGAGAAGACACTGGGATGAAGGATCCAAATTGGCCGCATGGATGAAATGTGGTGTTGTCATCTCTCAACGGGCGCGCTGGCAAATGGACCAATCGACCAAAAGTGTGTAGTCTTGATATCTTGGCTCAGAGAAATCGCGCTTGTCTTGAAGAGGGGGGGTTGGGGGGGTTGGGGGGTATCTACCCTCTTCTATCATGGAAAGAAAGAAAAAACTCCCAAAGCTCTCGACCGCTCCCGGGGCATCAAAGAGCTCTCAGCAAAGATCGCTATTGGCTGTTTGATTGCTGCTCAGGCATCTAATTTGCTCTCCGGCTCTCGGTTCAGCCGGCCTTGGCAATGCACCACACAACGTCGTTTTGGGAGCCGCAGAGAAAAAGTCCAACCTTCCTCTCCTCTTAATCCCTTGGCATCGTTTTCCTCTGCTCTCCATTTGTGCTATTTATCGATGCTGCCGGTTGATTTAAAGGAGCATCTGTTAGACACTCTCTGTGTCCCTGTCATGTTATCCAATTTAAATAATCGTGAACATGCGTATCTGATTAGAGTCCTGTGACAATTACAACCTGGAGCCACAGACGAAATTCACAAGCAATCACATCTACTCCAACATCAGGAAACACCCACCCCAAAAGGCAAAGTCAAGGTGAAATTAAACTTTCAATGAGTGTTTTTATTTCATTTTGTTTGAGGCGGATTAATACTCTCTCTTTGTTAAGATGGTGAATAGAACTTCTTCATTTCAGGTTGGCCATGTCCCCTTTGTTACATTTCTCTCTCCAACATTTGCTTCTTTCCTGTAATCATTAAGAGCTCTGAGACATTCTAGGCATGTATATCAGATAATGTAACATCTATTTCAGTTTTTATCTCATAGTGAAAATATGCTGCTTTTCCTCAGACGAATCAAGGACACAAGTCTGGTCCTAGACTCCCTTTTCAAACTACTGTCAGGGTCACGCTTTATATCCTTTTAGTGAAATAACGACTTGAGGTACTAACGTCAATGATGGACATCAATGACTACTGGAGGGGCACACAGGGTAACAATCAGATTACAAGAGGGGGGACAGGAAGGTCTCTACCTCTTCCTTGGTAAAAATCTGTTGTCCTCCAATATATATATTCTTTATGGATACTTCACCACCTCCCTCCATCCGTTTACTGTCCCCTTGCCCGCAGCTATATTAATACTATTCTAGAAATTAGGTTGATTGAGTGTTGAAATTAGATAAGACATTGTGATTGATTGGCAGTCTCCCGAGTCACACCTGTGACATCCTGTTGTAGTTTCAAATTTCCACTTTTTGTCCCCCAATATGGCTGCAGACTGTCGGCCATTGACAGCCTCTTTTTCTGAATCCCAATGAAGGGAAGTTCCAGGAGCATGTCAGCCAAAGTGTTCATGTCGATTCCGTTTCATTCGAAGCCCTGGAATTGAACCCGCGCAGCCTCGCTCAGTCGGGGGAGCGCATGCACGGCCGATGGCCAGGTTGATGAACTTGTGTTATAGGTGGCTGTGCTGTGGCGAGGCCTGGGCAACGCTGGTGAATCATGTGAATACCAATCAGTCCTGCTTCAAATGGAATCCCACTCAATTTCATTTGGCTGCAGCTGTCGATGAGCGTGTGCGGCGGGGAAAGCACTTGACAAGGCGACTTCTTATTTTCGCGGCTCCCTCTGAGGATATCAGATATTCAGAAGAAACGCTGAGTATCTGCGCAGGAGTGTCACTTTGCTTCAAGCATGTCACTAACGTGTGTGTGTGTGTGGGGGCTTCCGAGAAGAAGTATGAGGTGGAAACAAAGAGGGGAAAGTTGTACAGAGAGTGTTCTCCTAATAAATCAAGTGTCCTTCCATTAATCATGAAGGTTTACTCAGCGTGTGGCTTCGGAGGCCGGCCCTTGAAATCATTGCCTATTGTGTCGAGTCAACAAATCAAATCGAATAATGAAGACGCTTTGTGAGGACTCTCGAGGCGCAAGCAGGCAGACTGTACAAAGCAAATCCAGCATTATGCAAGGGACAATAGAAATTCACTATGAAAGAAGCGAGCGGCGTCAAGATGCAGCCAAAAACACAGAGCTGTATTGTTCATGAATATTCTGCCATGTTAATTGCTCAGTAGTCATTAAAATGAATATGATGGATAAATTGTGAATATAAGAACCAGATGATGCCAATGATCCATGTGCCTGTGGAGACACAAATCCCGGTTCCCATTGGACAAGGGGTCTTAGTGTGAAACTAGGTTAGGGTTAAGCCAGTAATAGTTATGGCTGAGTTTATTACAAGTGTGCAGCGAGTGGATGCAAGTCAAAGCAGTGTGTGTGTGTGTGTGTGTGTGTGTGTGTGTGTGTGTGTGTGTGTGTGTGTGTGTGTGTGTGTGTGTGTGTGTGTGTGTGTGTAGGAGATTTGGAGGGGAGGGAGGTGGGGGGCACAGACAGAGGCAGACAGTGTGACATCAGACCCTACGTGTGCGTTTCCACCTCGTGACGCAGCCGTGATGAAGACAACAGCGCTTGTGAAGAGTAACTTGTCATCAGCGTTACATAAAAACTTGATCCAACTCTAGAGAAAGCCAAACGCTGAAATGCAATTAAGACTAATTAAAAAAAGAAAGAAAATAGTTTTAAAAAAAAATTTTCAGTGTGAAACGATCTTTGCTCTCCGTCTGTGGAGGAAACAATTAAGCAAAGTTTCCCACTTTAATTTCAACTCGCCGCGCACAGAACGTGAAATACACCATTTCATTGGAAATGCGTGCATGAAGCTTGTACTTGCCTTGGATGACATGGGCTGGATGGGCATGGCGTTTGGAGAGCGCTGGAGCTGCGAGTCGCTCTCCATCTCACTGTTTTCGGTCATCATTGGTATCCCGGTGGGAAGAGCAGGTCGAGACACCAGCAGTACAATAAAACAAAAACTTTCAACTCCTCAGACTGTGTCCAGTCAGCAGGAAGGCTCCAGGTGTTGCCATTAAAAAGGACCACCGGAGGGTCGTTACGCGCGGCGCAGCGCGGTGGAGAAGGAACCGCTTCAATCTACACACGTCAACTGGTGCTAACAGTTTTTAAAATCAGAATGCGAACATACACAGCAGTTGTTTTAGGTCTCAGTCATGCCACGACAGGACAATGATCCCACAAAAGAAAACGTGTGGGAAAGCGTGTATCGTACTCTGACGCGCGCGCGCTGCGAAGCTCCAATATGGCAAATTCCCTTTATCCAGGCGCAATAAAAAAGATCAAATATTGACATGAAATATCCGATTTATCACATCAAATCCGAATGATCGTCATGTTGGAGGCATGAGCTTGGTGTAAATCCAACGCAAACTGTGTCCTTCACCACAGCTCAGACTTAATTTGAAGCGCAATGTGAGGCGGAGGCACGCCTTTCCGTGCGTCGGAGCCGCTTGATTGGGGCAATTTTTACAACTCTGCCAGGTTGCATTTTGACGAAATCGAGATTCACAGTTATGGGCGGGGGCTTCTTTTTTTTTTTTTTTTTTCAAAGCCTGGAATGGCTCACAATTTACAGACAGGGAGATGAATTTCTCCCTTTTAAATGCAGAATATTTAAAACAGAAGCTTCTACGTGGGAGTCAAATCTGCCCCATTTAATGCTGCTCTGTGCCATCCTCTGTACCCAGACCAGAAACAAACCTGTGGGTATATACAGCAGCAAAAACCTTTCAATAGATCAGTTATTGGTTTAATATATATGTCATAAACGTACACATAGCAGTGAGCCTCATTTAAACATCAGACTGTAATTGAAAAATACAGAGAAACAGCATAAAGAAGGGAAGTGAAAGAAGGCTATTTGAAAAAATCATGTTTTTCTACCTCATCAGACCATCTTAATGTCGTGCAGGTGCACTGGACAGACCATCAGTCCTTCAAACACAATGTTAGAATCTTAAATTAACCCACGTGATCCAATAAATGAACCCTACACACATAGTGGGCCTCGCCATGAACCTGAAACGTGTGAGCCATTACACTACTAAGCACTTCTAATGCCTGCCCAGTAAATTCTTCTTCCATTCCCTAACATATTGCACCTGTCTGCTGAATCAGTGAGCTGAGGCTGCTCCTGCAGAGTCAGAGCTTCATTTAAAGTCACTGCTGTAATCCTGCAGAGTTGTGCTATACCTCTGAAGTTAAAGGCTATCTAGATTTCTCTTAGCCTTCCGTGGCATGCCCTATTGATTTGTCCTCTTTTAGCAATACATCTGTTATGTTGGAAAAGGGAAATACGTTTTCAGGTGGAAAATAGGGAGATTGTGAGTTTTTGAGGTGTTTTTGAGTGCATTCCCTGCACCCTATATATCCTGCCATCAAAGTTTAGTCTCAGCTGTCAGAAAGTCTCTGTGGGTGTGCTGGAGAGAAGAGACAGAAGAAAGACAAAGAGACAGCATCTGTTATCACATTAATTATTGCTTCACTCACTGCTCAGAGCAACGCTGCAGCAAAATGAAACCCTAAACAATAAAATGTCACAAGTGTTCTGCTGAGAAATAAAGCGAGGGGGTATCATGAAGTGCTGTGAGCGGCGACCCGCTCTTCCTTTGTTTCAAAACACAGCAGGGAAACACACATACGTTCAAATTTCTCCCTGTGAGCCGCTCACCTTTCATCATCTGTGCTATACCCCAGGTGCCAAAACACTGCTGCTAAAAATGAACATTAAAAACAGCGGCGAGCGGTGGGGGTGGGGGTGGGGGAGACTGAGGAACAAAATGAACCTCATGTGGCGGAAGTCAGATCCCAGCCGTGACAGCGGTCGTCATGGTGCAGCTTTTGAGCCGCTGCTGCTCTTTCCACTGGGATAAATTGATACTGATAGTTGGTCTGCCTCAGTGAACACGAGGACGCACAAATATGGAGACTTCTCTGTGCGGCAGGGGTCTGCCAGACACATTTCAAGGAAAAGACACCAAGCCAGATGAAGCTTCAGGTGATAAAAGTGACACCCGGCATCATGTTTGCCTATTTTTGATTTTGTATCTCAAAGCATCACACTCCTGAGAGTTTGTTTTTGTCTCTCGGTCCATTTTGTTTCTCCATGTAAACATCTGATTTTCTCAGAAGAACATCATTTTGCTCCTCATCACTTACACAAGGTTCCCAACTGTTTTTATTTTTTTTGCTTTAATATTCTAACGAGCGCTGATGAAGTCACCCGCATGAAGCAAGAACCTTCAAATGAACTGTCTTTCTACTTTGACTAACTCATTTGACTTTAGAGGCCAAATATATGCAGCCAAACCTAATCTCAACAGGTAAAATGATTGCATTATAACTTATCATTAACAACGCCAACCTTTTGTGTAAATCCTGAAAAATGTCTTCATTTAACACCGTTTTTACAAAATGTCACATGAGAAGCTGCTTGAGCAGTCCCAAAGCACTTCACGTTGTTAGTCACAATCACCCACAGACACATCCGCATGCCAATGGAGGCTGCCGCCGTCCAAGGTGCTCACTCCGTCTGTTTGGGGTTCAGCGTCTTGCTCAATGACACTTTGACATGTGAACGGGGGAAGAATTGAACCTGCAGCCTTCCGATTGGGAGACGATCGCTCGACCAGCCAAACCAGTCGCCACAGAAAGTTAGATAGATAGATAGATAGATAGATAGATAGATAGATAGATAGATAGATAGATAGATAGATAGATAGATAGATAGATAGATAGATAGATAGATAGATAGATAGATAGATAGATAGATAGATAGATAGATAGATAGATAGATAGATAGATAGATAGATAGATAGATAGATAGATAGATAGATAGATAGATAGATAGATAGATAGATAGATAGATAGATAGATAGATAAGACAGTGGTCCCCTGCATATTAATGTGGGTTAACAACCTGTTGCTTTTCACAAACAGAAAATAGCTTTAACGCTCATGCCAACTGCAGCTCCACTGATCTCTGCCTACCAACATTGTTGCCACCTGCTGTTCATTTCTGGGTGTTGTGCCGTGTCCCCTCTTCTTTCTGAAGCATATTAGGAACCGTTACGCTTCTCTCCTTTGTTATTTTGGCTCTTTGAAAGGCCATCATCTCATGGCCTGATTAAACCCACAGGCAGGCCACACATTGGACCCCATGTTATCTCATTCTGGGTTTGTTTGACGTGTCGGAGCAGGCAAAGCCTCAGACACCCGCAATATTTGACACCCTTTTCCCCGAGGCCGACCCTCCTGACTCCAGGTCACGGGACTTTAACCTGCGGATCTTTGTGCCTCCTGCGGCTCTTCAGCTCCTCTGCAGTGGTTCCCTGAAGCTTTCAGAACATGTCATGTAAAGAAATATTTGTTTTCAAGCCAACCGCAGCTTTGAGGAAATGGAAAAAAAAGAAGAAAAAAGGGAAAAATAGAAGAAAAATTAAAATACAAAAAAAAGGAAGAGAAAAGGGAAAAAGGAAAGAAGAAGAAAAAGAAAAATATAAAGAAAATAGATTAAAAAAATACAAAAATTAAAAAAAAAAAGGTGTAGTATAGCTAAAACTGCTTTAATCATTGGGAAGCGGCAACAAACAGCCAAATAGCTAAAGAGGCTAAAATAGCCATGATGTTCAAAAAACAACCTTTAAATATGGTCACAGCAGCTAAACATGTAGTAAAATAAATCTAAACTGTACCTGTGACCGAGGGCGTAGGAATGAGTTTAACACTGGGGGGACACATATGCCTATACCTGGGACACTTCATTATTTGTTATATGCTTTTTTTCTTAATTTCCAAGAATTCTAATGTTTTGTGGTTCCAGACAAATTTAATTTGGTTGAAAATCGTGAAAATGGCTTTCTTGGGACTCATAGAGGTTGCAGACCCTTTAGGTTTAGAACTATTGACTAGAACGGCACCTATAATGACTGCAAGAGGATGGACTGCGTCTTTATGTGACTATCGTTTGAAAACAAAATTTGGGAAAGCTGAATAGAACATATAAATTAGTCTCAGATTCACCCCACAAGAGAACTGCTTGCTGAGCCTCTTTTCATGGTTTCAGTCCAAGTAATGCTTAGTCTGCCAGTGTGTGAAGGACTGTCTCTTCTGTCTCTTTTAAACTAATCACAGTTTATTATTCTTGCCCGGGGACCCACAGTGGTGTGGGATTCAAACCTGCAAACTCCTGATCCCAATTCCGCTTCTCTAACCTCTCGTCCACCACTTTACGCTGTTAAATGACGAAAGAAATGAACCTGTAACACTGAGTTATACTGCTTCTTATCTTAAAATTGAGATTTATTGGGTAGAAAGTGGAACGCGATGCGTGTTGATCGTATAAATGTCAGTCGCTGAGCATGGCAATTGCATAAAGATAAGTAATAGACCTCAGTGGTAAATCTCTAATATTTTTTAGAAGGAATTCAAGGGCAATGATACAGAGAGTCATCCAGGAGTAAAAAAGTATGGGTGTTTCCACTCCATCACACTGATGACATTCAGAAAAAGTCGGTTTAGGAAACAAAGGCAAAAATAATTGTGTTTTCCACGGACACAGTTCATGTTTATTGCTCAGTGGACGCTCCGTTCTTTGTTCTCACGACTACCATCTACTTTCCCAGCCTCACAGTTTTTTGCTCACCGGTTGTGTGTCTGAGCGCCGTTACTGGAGCAAGACAATTACACAACATAGACAATACTCTTTTGGTCTTTTTCAGCACAAATACGGTTTTAATCCACTGCCGGAGTTTGATTCTCTGCAGCTCCAGATTTATACCCGATCACGGATCAATATGGGATTATTACATTTTGGTTTTGCCATTTTGAGTTTTACTGTTCATTGTGTTTTATGTTTGTTTGTTAGGCACCATCAGGGGATGAGGGGGCGGGGTGCTGCTATCATACCTTGGGAAACAGGAGTTGAATCTTAAACTTCTAATTAAGAGGAATGTATGTTCATTTTGTGCTCACAAGCAAGTCAGTTTGCCTCCGCTGCTGGCACTACTATTTTATCATTAGATAAATGGTCGGTTACTTTGAAACCAGCATGAACTGATGAGTGATTTATCCGTTTTGGGCGTGGCCATTGTTTGCAATCTCAAAATGAAGGTGCTGGATGTGTGGGCGGACACAGCAGGAAGGATAGCAGTGGCCATGGTGGAAGATAGTTATCGCTGCTTTTGCTCCAAACAACTCTGACAAACTCTATGACACAAATGCTAGAACTGAATATTGTCTCATGGTGGGGAATGCAGTTAGAGACGATCGATCTCGTTTCAGCGCCTTGAAAGATCAACAGCTGGCAAATGCAGCCTTACTATCCTGGGTAAAGACGCTCGGTCTAATAGATGTATAGTGTTATTTTAATGAAAGATTACTCTTTTGTTCAGCCAGACATGAATGATTCTTGATAGAGTCATTTTACTTCAACACAATTTAAAAAAGATAAATAAATAAATGACACTTCGTTGCTCCCTCTTTCACAAAGGAGTATTTTGCTGTGCAACCTTGAGCTGCCAATGTAAGTGTGCTGCTGGGTGGCGCTTTAATAGCACCCTGTTAAAAAACGAGATTATAAATCCCTCTTCCTGTCCCAATTAAAGGATTTTCTTCAACCTCAGTTTACACTGGAATCCCTAGAACTTCACCCCAAGATGTTTATGGGATGTGGTTAAAGGTTTTATCGTTACGTGGTGCAGGCTGAGGCCCAGACACAGAAGGCAAGGAGGAGAATGAATAGAGTTTCTAACGGTTATTAAAACAGTCAAGAGGCGCAAGTCTGGAGCAGAGCTGAGGGAGCGGAGAGCTTAGCTGAAGTCCTGGACAGATGCAGAATCCAGGGGAATCTCAGGAACAAGGCAATGAGTCTGCACAGGTCCTCCAGTACGGGTCTGCAGATCCGGATGTCTCTCGGAAAGCGAGTTTGCAGTCTCCAGGTGAGCAGGTGGGCAGCGTGGTGGCTTGGACTGGTTTGTGGGATCCAGAGCTGGCTGATCGCAGGCTGAGTCAGCAGTGCTGGTCAGAGAGCGGAGCAGGTTGGATCTTCACACTGAAGGCAGAAACAAGCAGGATTCATCAAGAATATTGGAACAACCAAAACCTAAATCATGTGCCACAGAAACTGACTGAGAGAGCACTACAGTCCAGCGTCGAGTGGCGTCTGAAGCCCAGGGGAGTTGAATCAGGTGGTTATTCAGCCAGAACTCTGCTCCCACAGCCACAGCGTGACCCGCCCACCTGGAGATGACGGGAGAAAGAAAGGGAGAGAAACCAGAAGCGCCGAGGTACAGAGTGTCACATTTATACCAGCAGTCAGAAACCTATAAGACCAAAAGAGTTGTTTTGGGTCACTGTTTTGGATCTACCACAATTTCCAGTTACTGACTCTACGTGACTTGACGTACCTTTATTGCTGGAAGAACCTAAAGCTGCGGCTCTCGAACAAACAAATCAGCAGGTTTGGATGGAATACCTCCTGAAGTCCATGTGGAATTCTGGGACAAGCTCGGGCCGCTACTGCCTAACATGATAATGATATCTATAGACCAAGGCAGTTTTTCAATATTGCCCTAATATCTTTACTTTAAAAGACACGGACCCTGTAGACTGCAGTAGTTACAGAGCACTCAGACTCTAAAATTCAGATCTCTAAATGTATGTGACGGTGCTGACGAGACGCCTTCACAATCACATGATGACCTTAGTCAGCTGCTATCAGATTGGATTTCTAAATCTCGGCTCGTTGTAGACAATGTCAGATGACTGCTTCATGTAGTTGATGCAACTGTAGGCAATCCAGATCCAGCTGCAGAGCTATACCTTGATGCTACGATGGCCGTTGATAGGCTAGAGTCCTTTCTGTGGGCGGTCTTATAAAAATACATTTTTGGCTAAAACTTAATTCATATGAAGGTTCTGTATTCAAATCCTTCAGCCCTGGCACTCACTGGCCAACTCTCCACTATGGTGTTCTCAGTCCCAGTTGCCTCGTGAACCCGACACTTTCTATACCTTCTCTTGAGCCACTTACTCAGTTGATTAGTCATGTCCCTCTCTGTGCATCCTATTTCAGTCCGTCACACTCAACATCACTTGTCATTACACTCTGGTGATGTGTTGGTTTTTATGAAGAAGCCAAAATGATTTATACCAAACTTACTGTTCATTTGTGAAGAATTAAGCTTTAAGATCAACTGGACAAAATCCACACGACCCCTGCTTAATGATTCGGCTATGAAGTTGCATATTCCAGCAACGAGTCCCCTCTTTCTTCCTGTCAATACATTCTAGTGTTTCTCATTTCATTTGGAACAGAAAGCACCTCAGACGAGTGGACAGCGGTGGTTCATCTGTACCAAACTTTAGGCTTTACTTCTGCTCATTTGTAGTCAGACCAGTTGAAAGAAAACTGTGTGAGACCCTGGAGCTTGCAGGAGGTTCTCTTTGCTAACAGATCCAATAAACACCAGATTCACAACCTACCCTGGCATGGCGTGCAGCTGAATGAAAATCTCCTGTAAGTGGCAAACGCTTAGAACCCTGGCCTCTTAATCAGAGGGAGATCCATTTCATGTTCTCTCGTTTTTTGGAAACACCATCTCAAAATGAGAAGGTCCATCCAGTTAATGAGCAAACAATTTAAAAGCCGGCATCGCTGGTGGTTGCATTATGAGCAGCATAAGCATCTGGGAAGGCACCATCAACGCCGCAGAGGTATTAGAGTAACATCTGCTCCTTTACATTGAAAATCTTTATGTTTCATCAAGACAATGCGAAAGCTCACTCTGCCTGCATCACGACACGGCCACGCCGTTGAACCAGGCCTGCATGAAGTCCTCAAAACTCCAGCTACTCTTGTCTTCCCACACACACTCAGTTATTACACGAAAGGGACACTTCACAAGGGTAACCATGGACATGTCCAGCTTTTTTTTTCTCTTTTTTTTTTTTAGATGTGTCACCGTTATTAAATTCCAAGAAGAGCAAATATTTCTATAAAATGGGACAAAGTCTCAGTTTAAACATCTGTTCTATTGTGATTCTTTTTTTTTCTTCTTTTTTTTTTTTTTATGGTTTATTACGTTTTCACAGAAATCCAAGTTTTTGGAGGAAAACAAAACAAGGTATTGGTAAAGATTCCTGCACCACCACAACCAAACAATGCCATGAAATGTGCACACACCTCAGTAATGCAAAGAAATGCACAAAGGTCATGGTGGCTGAATATTGTAAGACAGTGGTTAACCCCAGTCTGCCGCAAACGACAGAGAATCGATTAGATGGCTGATTTTATGCTGAATTCACCCAGCAGCAAAGCTCGGAGCGCCACCATGAATGAGCTGGCTCACGGCTGCCACCTACTGCTGCAGTGTGAAACTACAACCAGTTAAAACCGCAAGGAGAGAAACATGGACAACTCTTAATAATATAGGTATATATTTATTCATACGTACATATTCATTTATATCGGTTAATAGTAAAAAACAAAAGAAAGAAAAAGAGGAAAAGATTTACAGTAATTATATAAACTACAGTCATTGTCGAAACTTTTTTTGAAATTTCTCAGGTGTCAATCATCTATGAACACGCTCCTGCCTTCGGTTGTAATCTTAAACCTTGCTCCAGTGTTTGGGACTGAACGTGTATGAAAAACAGATCGGGAGCATCAAGGGCTCCACTTTGTGTGTAAACTCGGAGGATGGTCTCGCACAAAGACACAGAGGCAATTTGATGACGTGCGAAGAGGAAATGAAGAGTTCTGCGTGTAGCCGTGAAGAGCCTGTAGTGAATTTTGTACCATGAAAGAACTGATGTTTTTTTTGGTTTTTTTTGCAAATATAAACCCTCCAAGACCAGGTTGACTTGTAATCCATTCAAACTTCTTTGCCCTGGCAGCACATGTTCCGCTGCACCGGTGACTCAGCTCGTGCCACAGAGGTTTCATGATGAGGGCAAGCAGGTGTTACATCCAGACTCACCCCTCTCTTCCTGGAATTTAAGTGTCGTGACCCCGCGACAACAAGAAAGAAAGAGTACATTACATTTCTCCTCCATTTTGACTCTTGGCTCTTCCCTAATCCTGCGTAAACCCCCGTTCAAACATAACAGATGAAACTGGATTACGCTGGATTCACCTCCGCTGGCATTATCCGGGCTGTCGGATAGAAACGGACAGAATTTGACAAATCAACGGAGGACATGTGTGGGTTATGAATGGCTCCACACCGAGGTTTCGTCACCTTGTGTCTCGGTCTGATGCATTCGAACTGGGCCGGGCAGGCGTAGGAATTAGAGGAAGGGAGAGAAAAATCTGCTAAAGTGGCACACAATGCCCAAACAGCCGTCACCCCTGATGAAAACATTAAATAATCTGACACCACACATGTCATCCTCCACTCCTCTTCCAACTCGCATAAACAAAAAATCAAAACAAAAAAAAAAACAAAAACAAAAACCCCTCACATTTAACGTTTATTACAATTGCACCGGTGCCAACACTTCCCTTGCACAAAGGCTACACTCTGGACATTTAGTAACAATGAACTCTTACTGAAAACAAACGTCAGAGAAAACAAAACAAAGAAAACAACTGAAAACTGGAAGAGGGCTCAAACTCAACATGGAGACACTGAACTCATGACTTCAAACACAAAGCAGGCAGAGTCCAAACCACTGCAAAAAAAAGAAAAGAAGAAAAAAAGAACTGCAAAGAGATCCAGAGGAAATCACGTCGAGGAGAAAGAAAGAACAAGCTTAAAAGACACGTTAATGAAATAAAAATGGGAAGAAAAGAGACGAGAGTAAAGCGGGTGCAAGTGCAGGACAGGATAATCCGTAAGAAAAAGGCTTCAATACTTCCGAGGGCGAAGGGGCTGAAGTCCATCGTAGCCCTCGGCGGCAAAAAAAAAAAAAATCATTCCATCATATCTGTCAGCAGGCCCGAATGTTGCACTCGAGATTCAGTCGTCCTTTCCTCATGCAGTGACGCCAGCGGTCCGATCCGATCTCCACCTCCCGCGGCGTCGCCGGTCCCAGACGGACGGAGGGGGTCACAGGGGGCAGGGCGTGACTCGCAGTCACTCCGTCCCCCGCAAGGCCTCATAGGAGTTAAAGGAGTTTCCTCTCCCGGCGTCCAGCGTGTCCGTTCACCGCTGCGTGTTCATCAGTTCCTCATTGCTGGAACCATCAGCGATGTAAAAAAAAAAAAAAAAAAAAAAAAAGACTAAACAAAACAAGAGCAGCGAAAGGAAATCAAACTAAACTGAAAATAGACATACTTTGATTGTTTTCAGTTGGCTTTTACTTTCCATTGTCCTGGTCTGACAGCAGGAATTTATGTAGTGATGCCTGACGGTCTTCTGTCAAAAAAAAAAAGAGTTTTGTTTTTTTTCCGTTTGAGGGATTCACGAGCCAGCATCAGGTCCTTCGACCACAGCTCCGGCACACAGATCCATCAGGGTCCGTCTCGTAAAGTCACGTTGCTGCTGTGAAGCTGGCGTCTCCTCTCAACTCCCACAATCCTCACATATTTACAATTAGATGTTTTTTTTTTTTAGAAAACTAGAGGTGTTACATGCAACATTTGGCATCTTTTCAAGTCCCCAACTTCTGGATCTTTCACTGGTGTCCATTTCTTTTCTTTTTTTTTAGAAAAATATTCAACGTTTGTCTTTTCTCTCTTCAGTAAGTTGAAGGTTCTGATTGTAACAGAGAGACAGAGAGAGGCGAGGGGGCGGTGGCTGCAAGCGCAATGTATGCGGTAAGTGAGGATTTTCTTGTGTTGTTCGTAAAAATGCCAGTCTTCAAATCTGAGATGGTTGGAGTTCTGTTTTTTTTTTTTTTTTTTGTAAAGTGTCTCGTCATTGCTTTACTGTAAGTGCAAATAGCTGCAAGTATTCTTTAAAAAGAAAAAAAAAGAAAAAACAACAACAAATAAACAAAAAGGCTTACTGCTGCGTTGTGTGTGTGTGTGTGTGTGTGTGTGTGTGTGTGTGTGTGTGTGTGTGTGTGTGTGTGTGTGTGTGTGTGTGTGTGTGTGTGTGTGTGTGTGTGTGAGACGGGGGTGTTGGCAGTTAACCAGCTACATCGCTGCCCATTTTTTCTGAAACAAAGCGCCTGAGGAACCAAGCGAACACGGGTCTTACTCGAGTGCAGTTTCTGTCTAGAGGTAGCTGTTAAATGACCTTCAACGCCGAGGGAGTCATGAGGTTAGTGGGATTACTGAGTTGGTTTAACGTTGTGTTTTTAACCCCCAAAAAAACTAAACAAATAAAATGTCATTGTAATCTGTCTCAAATGCAGAACAATTGTTTTTAATGTTCTTGTCTGAACTATTCTTCATTGGATGGAGAGTTAAATCCCTTAACAGTGGTGATCACAGAGCTTTACATAACCCTCTTTGTAATACTGATGTGTCCTTTGAACACGAGACCGGGAATGTGCTGACATTCTTATGAGAGTTAATCTGAATGTGTGTGTGAGTGCTGCACATCAGCTTATGTTGACACCTTATGTGTATATGTGAGATGGGTTGAACTGAGAAGGTTTTTGTTTTAAGGGGGGGGGGGGGGGGTTACCCAGGACCCTGTAGCATTGTTTGGCTCATTCCCTCTCTCTGCAGCTCCGAATGGGGGGGGGGGGGGTGAGCACACACACCAGCATGTAGTCTATGGGGGGTGGGGGGGGTGGGGGGGGGGGGGGGGGGGGGGGTGGAAGGGACAGTAGGTCAGGAGGTCAAGTGGCAGGTTTTCGGGGGTGTGTGTACAAGGGACACCGGGACGAAGGGGGGGAGGGGTGTTGTCTTTACATCATAGCAGGACGCAGCAGCGGCAAAACCTCTGGCGGCTGCCCCCGACGGAGGGCGGTGGAGTGACGGGGGCGAAGTACGCGTGCACTTTGATGTTAGGCAGATGGGTCTGTGGAGGAAGAGGCAGAGGAAAAAGAAAGGAAAAGGTGTTACACAGGCAAGTTTGAGCTTCAGGAGCTCCTGAAGCTTTCCCAGAAGTCACATCAATATGATTATTCGACGAGCCACTGAATGTAGGATTGCACACGTAACCCTCGTTTAACAAGCCAGTCAAGCTGTGAGTGAGGGAGTGATATTTCTGAAAAAAAACTTGAGGACAAGCACGAGATGAATTGATGAGTTCAGTCAGATCGGCAGAGAGCGCTCGCTCAGTGCCATCGAGGAGACAGCTTGTTTTTCACAGCTTAGTTTGGATTCATCACTTGTTGTGGGTGGAGCGCTGAGTCACACAGCAAAGTTTCATTTGGACAAAAAAAAACTAAAAAAAACATGAATTTGTGTCATTTGTCTGTCACTGGTGGCCAAAAGCTATTCGACTCTGCAGCCACCCTTCTGGATTCTAACCAATCCGCTGCAGCTCAAAACATCCCGAGAATTCCCCGCAGGGATTAATCCAGTATTCCTGATTCTGATATCAAATCACGTTGGTTCAGTTCCTTTGGAATGTATCGGGTGACATAGCCTCAAAAAGACCAGCAGAATTGTGTTAAATAGTTGTAAAACCGCTCCCGAACTTCAACCATACATCTACTATACATTCACATCAAACCCATATTCCATGTTCCCTTTCTTTATATGAAATTCTTCTTTTATAAAATCATCATATCGTCAGTATTTTGATATTAAGCGACGCTAAAACGATCCAAACAGGCAAAACGGAGGGGTCCAGTGTGCATGTGTTTGGCGTTTTGGCATTGGAGTTCATGTCAATTAATTTATCCATTTATTATTTACCAAACTGATCCATTAGTAAGTTCCGGGGGAGCTGATGGTCTTGGGCTTGCTCGGGGACCCACGTTGCATGTTTTTGGACTATGGGGGAAAGAACATGCAAACGCCACACAGAAAGGCCCTGGTCAGCATTTGAACCGGGGCCTTTTCGCTGTGAGAAGGCTCATCTGTTTAGTGTGAAACAGTTTTTGCAGTGGCCGTCACCTTTACATCAACAAATAGCGCAGCACAGTCCACACAAACACAGCAGCGATCTGGCAGTGCTGAAGAAGGTGAGTGTTACAGCATAAAGTCAACTAAACGTGTTTACACTGCGATTTTACACCACGACGTGGAGCGTCTGCAGTCGATTCTTTCGCTCTGAATCAGAGCTGACTCATCACGCCGCTCACCCTGAGTCTCTTGATGCCGGCGCGGGTGATCTGCTGGCAGTCGTAGAGCTCGATGCGATCCAGACTGTGGCAGCTCTTCAGGTGCTCCAGTGAGGCGTCTGTGATCAGGGGGCAGTTGTCCAGCTCGATCACCTCCAGGCGGTCGTGGGCGCAGGGTCCGCTGCCCAGGTGTCTAATCCCGTCATCGGTGATCAGCTCACAGTGAGACAAACTCTGCGGGGACACCGACGTTTATTACTCCGCCGATTGTTGAACCAGGCTGCCACGTGGTGCACGTACGTGTGAGCACACACACTCACCAGGACTTGCAAACGAGGGCAGTGGATCGACAGCTGGATGAGTGTTCCATCAGTGATCTGAACCGAAACACAAACTTGTAAGAGTTATGGAGACGGACAAAATAGAGAGAAGGTGTTTTCATAAGGGTGTGAGTATGAGCCCACCTTTATATTTAATCTGCAACTGCAATAATGGGCTACACAATTACTTTCGTTTATCTCCAAAACAATGAAAACTAATTCTAAATTTCAGATAATATGTTTTCATAAAACAGTTCACCATTCATTCTTAAAATGTTCCGATGATTCCTTCTTAAAAATCAAAGCCATGCTGGGACACATTGTGCCTGCTGCTCCCCCAAAGCGGGCTCACCCCACTCATTGAAAACAGTTTGGGATAATTCTATTACCTGCACACATTCTTCTAAATCCATCTTTTCAAGCTCGTGACAGTTCTGCAAACAGGAATTTAGATGAATGCATTATTTTTCTTCATTCATTTGACTTAATTAGGACGCAGACGCAGCACTCACTCTTGCTAATGTAGTGAAGCCCACATCTGTAAGCTGAGAGCAGCGAGCCACTTCTAATATTCTAAAGGGGGAAAGAAAGAAAAAAAACAGTAACACAACAGAAACATCACTTTTCACTTAAGGAGATCGGAGTTTCATGTGACTACAGCTAAAACATTGCAGTAACAAACAGTGTGTAGATACATTTTCACGTTTTTCCATAATTCCCATCCATCTGAACATCAGTCTGTGAAGCTCAATATGAGCCTTATACCCTAACATCCTTGAGGAAAGAAGAAAGTTAAAAACTATCACACAAAGTCATTATATCGTTTGCTTTCTCAGCTATTTTATTAGTTTGCTGTGACAAATAAAAGGGTCCGGACTGCTGGCTGGGTGTGTGTATGCACCTGAGTCGGGGGCAGTTCTGTCCCAGGGCGTGCAGGATGGCGTCTGTGATGTTGGCACAACCCGACACGCATAGCGACTGCAGGCGATGGCAACCCCGGCAAATTGTGATGAGGCCCTCATCTGTGATCTGCTGCTCGGAAACGGAGAGGGAAAAAAGTTTCGGCGTTGCTCAAACTCAAACTTTCCCTCTCTGGTGCTCTAGTCTCTCAGCACCAGAAGCACACGACGTATTGTCTCCATCTATATTTTCATGGACCACAAACATTCACAGCTGGGGAGCACCATTTCCCTCCCGTCTTATTTTATCTTCCGAGATCAGACAGAAGAACAGAGGAGAAAGAGCTGGGAGAGAGACCAGAAGTACTACAAAGAGGAAGGACAACACGAGGGGGATGCTGAGGTGTGAGAAGAGATGCAGGGATGAAGAAATTTGAATATAATGAAAGTATATTCAAGAGAATATTTCTTCCGATATCTGGACATCCACTGAGAGCTTTGAAATGAAGAGCACAGCATGGTGTATTTGGTGTGCATCAGCCTGTACTGTGGAAAGAAACAAGTTTTTTTTTCCTGTAATTTGTGGTTTTATAAGACTACTCGCGATTCACAGGATTTGTTTTGAAGTAAGTGAAACGTGACAACAGTCCATTGGCGTTATTAACTATACTTACTGAGCATGTCTGCAGGTTGAGTGTGACCAACTCTGGACAGTGAGCCCCAATATGCTTCAGAGCCTCATCTTCGAGCTGCAGAAGAAATAAAGACAGTTGTTATTTTTTAAATCATGCCAGGACAATATAAGCAATTTTCAATGTTTTTAGATAATGTTGTTTTTTTCCTTATCCAGGAGCTGTGTGGAGCTGGAACGATCCCAGCTGACGCCAATAGGTGAAAAACTGTGTACAACCCCAACAGCTTGAACACGTAATCACACGTATTCACACCTATGAGCAATTTAGATTCACTAATTACCTAAAAAGCATGTGTGAAGCAGCAGTACGCAGAAAAAAAAAAACCCCAACCATAACATGCACCAGAAGGGCCTGGAATCAAACTGGAGTATTCACATAGTTCACTACTGTAGTGATGCTGATACAATAGAATAATATGAAAGATTTACATTACACTACAAGCAGCACCTGCCATGTCTTTCTTCAAGAACATCGTGTGATGCGCATGAACGATGTGTCTTATGTGTGTTGTGGATGGAGACTGTATCATAGGTCGAGCAAATATAAAAAAAAAGTGAACTTGGTAGTTGGTACATGTGATGGGTGTAAGTGAAGTTGAAGGACTTATAGTGCTTTTCCACTTGTACCTACTCGACCCAGCTCGACTCGCCTTGCCTCACCTCGACTCAGTTTTGTTTGTTTTCCGTTATAGTATACTACATATAATTATAGTAGTGGAGTGGGGAGTGGGCGGAGTCATCAGAGCTTTTCCCCGTCATGCACAAGTAATCACCCCCGATAGAATCTGCATCTCCTGATCCGAAGCAAACCTGCATTTTGAAGAGTGGAGTTACAACTCCGCGTTGGATGTCGGTGTCAAGTTATTAGTAATTCGAAATGTGGATTGTTATGATCATACTTTATTGTCCGGTGTTTCAGTTTAACTTGCGTCCCAGTTAACCGGTGACCTACTTCTGCTTATGTTAAAATAAGACAAACAAACACTACGATACTTCAAACCTTAATAGAAATGTGGTTAAATGGCGTTTGCTAGGACAAACAGATTTTGCTCGGGTTTTTAACACCTGCTGTGACAAGGGATGCTTAAGGAAGCCAATCGCCAGTTAACAACGACACCGGTTAATCCAAAACACCAGTGGCATCCGTGGCTCGGAGACCTCGCCATACTTGTAGCGGGTGGCTCCGTTGAGCTCCTGGTGAATCCTCTGGTCGGCCACCAGACAAAGAAACGTCCGCACTACGTCGCTGCTCCACGGGGTTGATTTCTGTGTGTTTATCTCGGTTTGTGCGCGTTTTTGTTGTGATTGTGATTTAATAATGGCAGGATCTGCCGACGTCACATTGTCTCCTCGCCTCAGCTCGCTTGGAACCTCGGCTGAGGAGGTCCCAAGGAAAGTATCGGGTACAAGGTACTAACACGTAGTGGAAAAGCGTAAAAGGCGAGTCAAGGCGGGCCGAGTATGTACGAGTAGGAAAGTGCCAAGTAGTGCCACTGATGAAATCAAACATTAGATTTCAAACACATCCCATTCCGTTTTAGAATTCCGTTTTTCTACAATGATCAGCTTGTTTGTTGAAAACGGTCTTCATCAAGTGGTTTCCACAGTCAGTACCTGCGTGCAGCCTTTGAGGAAAAGTCCCTTGAGGCCGGGACAGGAGCGCACGAGGGCCTGGATGCCGTCCTTGGTGACCTGATCGCACCAGGAGATGTTCAGCTGCTCCAACAAGGGACAACCCTCGCTGGGAGAAGAAAAGAAACAAAGGTTTGAAATGGAAATTTACTGAAGATAAAAAGCAGCTTGAACCGATAGCAGAATGAAAGTGGAGAGTCTGAGGAACTCTACAAGTGACGTATCGATTAATCAGCCTTTTATTTCTGTCTATGTGTTGTGCTTTAGGTGTGGCTGATAAAGTCGGGCAAACTTGAGTCTAATTAGTGACGGGTAAAGCAGGTTCCAAGGTTTAGTGAAGCACATGTGGCAAAACACATTGGAGAGTTCTTGCTACGGAGGCGTCCATCGCAGCGTTTCCCGTCACACACCTGAGAGCTTTGAGCGACAGGTTGGTGATGGAGGTACAGGAGGCGAGGTCCAGGTGCTTCAGCTTTGGACAGAACTTGCTGAGGCTGTTACACGTGCTGCACAAGAGGAACGCCGTCAGTGTTTTGAGGAAGACGCCACACAGAGATGTGTCAACAGCACCGCGGCGTTAGCCGTGTGCGTACCTGTCGGTTATCTTGGTGCAGCCGTTCAGGCTTAGCAGCTCGATGTTCCTGCAGTTTTGCGAGAAAGTCCTACGACAAAGATTCACGTGACGTCAGTGGAGCAGCACTCGCTTGTGGCCCATCGGAGGATCTTACACAAGAGCGAGAATTTCTGTCGGGTGAGAACCTTGCCAGACTCACCTCAGGGCGCTGTCACCCACACCCAGGCACCCCCGCAGGCTAAGCTTCCTAAGGAACCCCCCACATCGCTTTGAAATGTTCTCCACCACCCGGCCCTGCAACAGAAGCCACTGACTCAGTCCGCTGTGTTTGGCGCCTCATTTTGGAGGAGGGAAATCATGAAGCGATGTTGAGATTTGCTCACCTCGATGTCCCTCTGAAAGTCAAAGAGGTCGATTCGTTGCCAGTTGCTGCCGTCCAAGGCCAGAACGTTCCAGGACTGAGGCGGGATGCGACAAAAATGCACATTTAGAACCAAGCTTATCGTAAAACCTAACAACACACACAGACACACAGACTCACCCGGGAGACCTGGGCACAGCGACAGAGCGTCACCACATCCAGAAAGGAGAAGATTCTGGAAGACAGACAGGGACGGTTTAGAGACCCTGACCCCCCCCTCGCTGCCAGAAGCTCCTTCTTTACTCTCGACCCTGCATCCGCTTCCGCTCACAGCACCGGGGTGCGAGTAAATCAGCTAATATTGTCTCCGACTGCCGGTCGGTAGACGTTTGTCCCTTTGGCGGGATAGTTGAGTTTTCTCAAACGCCTGTCAAAGTGACCGAGCTCGACATTGGCTGCAGGATCCCACAACGCAGCAGGAAGGTTGAGGGAGGGGATACCGCCTCACAAATCAGGACAATGCCACACCTGGCCAAGCAGCAGAGTCAGCAGCAGCACAGGCACCTCAGCTGGACAGGCCGAGGCTTGAGTTATGGCCTTCATTTTCTCTTTGCTCAGGGGGTCCTGATTTTCCTCTTTTTTTTCTCTCTTTTTTTTTTTTCTCTCTTGCGGTCTGAAATCAATTTAAATGTTTTATAGCCACGAGCATCTGTGTTTAATTACACTTTCGGCACTGAGGGAAAAGGGTAGGGCGGGGAATAGAGGGAAACTGGCACCGTGGTGGTCAGAATATTTGTTAAAGGGCAGGCGAGCGTCCACTTTACAATGGTGAGACGTTACAGGTTGCAGGAGGGACGAGGGTGGCGCGAGGACAACCGCCTATGTGTGTGTGGTGTGTGTGCGTGGTAGGTGGTGCTGCGCCATTCTGAGGTCACGAGGATGAATGCAGCATGCCATTATTGCAATATTGGAAAAAAAATCAAAAAAATCAATCATTGAATGAAGCATTTCTAAAAGTCACTCACCGTAACAACAACTCCTTGGGCAGCTTCTTATTGATGACAGCCTCGTCACTATTCGTGAACATCTGAAAGGATGCAAAAAGATAATGTCAGTCCTGACGGAGGACCTCATCATGGCCGGAGCCCTCTTCCTCTCCTCCATCCCCTCACCTCACTCAAGGACGGGCCTAACACATAAGCGAGGATAAATGATGGTAATCTCATCTTCAGAGATGGATTCAATGCCAGTTCTCGGGAAACGCAGGAGGGGGAAGGAATAGAAAGCAGCACGGGGAGAGGATTCTGGGTCTTCTGAGCAAAATAAGCAGAAAAAGACTTTGTACTTTCATGTTATCTTTTCTGCCTGCCTTATTCTCTCCTCAGCTCTTCTGTAGTTTATGCTGTCGAGTTTGCACCAGTGAGCACATGAGCAAGCACCGAGAGTGCAGTGGTATTAGTTACAATATATCTTTTGTGACTCTCCGACGGAGAGCTCCAGCTTGTGCGAGCAGCAAATGGATTTCCACAGAAATAATTACATGCTGCGTGAGCACAAATACGAGTCTGTAATCCGCGTGGAGGAGAAAGTCTCAGCACACAGAGGAACAATAAATGAACGTTTATCAAGATGCAGGTTCACACCCATTAACCCAGGCGCTGTAGGGCTCCCATCATCTGTGGGACGTCTTACTCTGCGCGACTGTAAAACGCAAGATGTCGAGACAATGAAGCTCGGAAGCGTCGTCAGTCGCAACAAAGCAAATAAAGCAACATCTGGCTTGATCCATTCCCCCCCAGAAGATTTAGAACGGTAAATCTAAATCAGGGGACGGATAATTGAGGAGTAGGAGATTTGGCGTGTAAATAAAAAGTGAAGGAAGGCACATATTATTCACGAGAGGCAAACATCTGTGACAACACCAGGAAATGCGGGTGCTTATTTACCCCTCTCGACAGGTGCAGATATCGCCCGTCCACGATCCCAAAATAAATCAATAGTTTATGTTGAAACAAAAGGAATAATGTATACGCCCTAAAACATTTTAATTATGTGCGTCTGTTGCTAGGCCACAGAATATCCATATTCAGGCACTTGCAAACCCTTTCAACAGCTCACAGAAAACAAACTGACACGTCTGACAGTCGAAATTAACGACGGGACCTTTCAGAGGCCAGTCAGCTCCGGGTCAAAGCCTCTCTATGTCTCTCTGACAAACATAGCGAGTCGACGTGCACACAGCTGTCTGTGCAGCGGCTGCCTGCCAGCGCAGACGTGTAAAGTTTGGAGGGAGGAAGAAGGGACAGACATTCGTTGTTTGGATTCGGGGCAAATTGACTCTGACAGCTCACCTTCCAGAGCGCTTCTTTGGGCCAAATAATCCCGGGCCATTTCCAAAGAAGCAGATGCGCGTGGTCAACGGGCATACACTGTCCCCTTTTGTAATCTAGCATAAAATGAACCCGATGCTGCATGAATGTGGGCATTATGTTTTCTCCAGTGGTCAGCAATAATCAAGAGAGGCAGTGGGTAAAAAATAAATAAAAAAAAAAAAGCTGGCCAAGCTGTGACTTGCAGCTAAACATAACTGTAAAGCAAAACAAGACCTGGTGGATTTTCTGTTAAATTAATGCATGTTTTATTGGGAGAATTAATAATTTTAAGACACATGAAGATCAGTAGGACATGGGACTGTGACCTCCATGTGTGTCATATAATAATACGGTTGGTGATTTAATTGTATCTGAATAAATATTGTTTTTGTTTTATTTGTCCCAGAGTCAACAATCTACATAAGCACAGCCCAAAACAACTTAACAGTCAAACTAACAAATTAAGAGCAAAATACTGGTACTATTGACACATTAGTTTTCATTAAGGAACACAACCTGGAGCCACTAATGTCAGTCAACATTTTTAGGCTTTTGTGGTCTTTTGTTTGGGGCTGCTACACAACAGATTACCATCTACTGGGCAGCAGGGAATCAAAACAACTTCCGCCAATTCCTTTCAAAGTAAAACCCATCAATTCGACTGCTCAACTTGTTGACATCTTCTAGGAATGTAAAGAGGATGAAGATGTTGCTTTCCAACTCCGTCCAAGACGTACATACTATCTCAATGCAGCAATATTGTATAATTCAGTAAAAAACTTTCTCCAAGGGAATTAATAAAGTATGATTATCATGTTTTGACTTGATAAATATACAATGACGACATTATTTTGAAGAAAAAAGAAAACACGAAATCATAAAACAAAAAAATATATATTGTTGACATTATCGTCCGGAAAATCAGTTCAAAATTTATATTTCCTAAGTACTGAATAGAGTTGTGCGGGGTTTATAGGCAACATTAATAATAAAAACAGTTCACAAAAAACAGACAACAGTTATTCACTGGAGAGGACTACAGCTTTCATGAAATCAATAAAACCTCACACATTAACGACTTTTTCTAGTATAACAGCATCAGACTAAATACATATGTATGCTGTTCATAGTGACATGATATTTTCAGACAATTATAATTTCTAGCTATAAAAATAGTGCCCTGTTGATCCTTCACAGGGCATATATTTATAACAAGTTAAGAATGTAAACTTGCCTTGAGTAATGCTATGGGGAAAATAGCAAAAGACAGAATAAATGCAAACAGTGCATCTGTGATGTTATGTATGTCAGGCAATAAAATGTTACAAGTTAAAATGCATTCACAATTCACCTCTATAAAGCGGATTTCAGACTTGTTTGGTCATAAAAACAATAATGCTTGTATTTATAAAGCAGTTTCAATCACAATTATGTACATTACAAACAAAAGGGCCAAATCACAAATGTAAATATGACAATAACATTCCAAGAATCAAATGAAACAGTAAATGAGTGGGCACTCTGGCCTGTCTAAATAAAATACATTTTTATGGCTTGGAGGAACGCCCAATGCTCAATTCTTGCATGTTTCAGGTGTTGCCCTGCTGCAAGACTCTTGACTGGAACCAACGTGTCCTTACTGGCCTGCTTTTGGGGCTTGGCAATGGCATAATCACTTGTACTCCAGTCATTGTTCTGTTGAATATTGTTAAAATTTTCTATAGTAGATTGTTTGTCTTTTTTCTGTATAGGCTATATGTTGCTTTTTTTTTTTAACTTTTCTGTAACAAGTAAATTTCCCCATTGTGGGACATTAAAGTATAATCCAATCTGATCTAGATTATAGGGTGTCTCAGCAGAGATACATCAAATATATACAGGTCTACTGGTATCCAGGACTAGAATTTAACACCCCTCGCTGAAAGGAAACAATTATGATGACTGGAGCTTAATGAGGTAAAACACACCACATTTTCAGCGGAAACTAGGTTGCGCTGAGTTTGTGCGTGGTTTTATTTTGAAACGCGGGCCGCAGCGCCGCTCCGTTTTCCGGCGGTGAACGCGGATGGGGCTTGACGCAGCGGCTCCGCCGCAGCTGTCGGGCCAGAAGGTAACGGCCTGAGTCTTCTGAGTCGTCAGCTGTTGCATCGTTAAAAATAAATAAAACCACACACAAATCCTCCCCTGGCCAGGGATTAAACAACAGCGAGGCGCGCGGGCTGCGAGTGCGGAAACGCACAAGTTCTTTCCCCCCAGTTAAAGATCCAGACGAGGCTGCGACACAAAGTTTATGATGAATAGCAGCAAACAACAACAGTGTGGCGTGTCCGTGTGTGTCCAGGTGCTGGTCCTGCTGTGGGTGCAGGTCCCGGTACGTGTTGCACCGAAGCAGCTCTCTACTCTTTTTTAATTATTTATTTATTTTTATTGTTTTGACGGTTTACCAGGTGCAGGTAGGAGTTCCAAACCCGAGGCCCCCCCACCACCACTGCAGCGGCCATGCATAAACACAACCACCGGGCTGGTCAGACAGCCCCGCAAAACCAGCCAAAGACACACCGGACCTCCGCGCGTGACCGCAGAAAGCCAGCAGCCATGTGTTGCAGGGGGGAAAGTCGGTCTGTGGTGATGAACGTGTGGATGTTGGGGGAGCGGAGCTCGGCGTGCTGCTCCGCCGAGCCTCATTGTCTTTGTTTTGACGAGTCGAAGGGAAAACGAGGGAGGTAGGGAGGGGGTGGGGGGGCGACAACATTTCAAGCCCCGAAAATCCCCCCCCCCCAAGTGCGGCTCGCGACGTCCACCAACACATGTCAACGGGTGTTTTTACCGGAGTGACACGGCGAGCGGCGGCTACGTGCCGTCGGAGCACAACAACAGTGTTCGACCTAATCCCAAACACCGACTGCGGAAGCGGCGTTAAGAGGCGCAGTTTTGTAATAATTACAAGCAGGCCCGCATCCCGACGGCCGGGGAAGCTCTGCTGGACGCGTGTCGGTGACTGTCAGCCAATATCCCCGAGCTTTACTCACCTCAAACCGGCTCCGCGACACACCGTTTACTTCCTTCCCCATGTCGGACTGCCACCCGGTTACCGACTCAATGGACTCGGTGGAGGCGCAGTGAAATGCAGATCCGGGCCCTCGCCACGATTACCATGCTACCGTCCTCTCCGTGCGACAGCGTTATTTTGTTTTGTTTTAGTTCGTCGTTCGGCCTGTGACACAGACGACGGGCCCTCTTGTTTCTGATAAAATATGGGTTACAGGCAGCAGCGAGCCAATAAGCCACTTCTCTTATCTGCTGGGCTCGTCCTCACCTCCTCCTCCTCCTCCTCCTCCTCCTCCCCTATAGCCACAGCTTTCCATCCATCCACACAATAGCCCGACAGTAATGGGATCTGGCAGCCTAAAAGTAAAGCGTCACAACGCCTACATCGTTTAAGAAAAGTAAAACGTAACAATACAACTTAGAATATTTCAAGTTGTGCTGGACATTAGAAAACTTACTCTGGCTACTTTTTTTTTGATTTTATTTTTTTAACAAAGGCCAAGATAAAGAGCCAAAAAAGGGGTGTCAACCTTTGAACAGCCGAATAGTTTCTTATATTACAAAAAAGATTTTATCTGTATAATAATAAACGGAAGTAGTTGTACCTTTAACACTTCATATAGCCAGTAAATGTGTCGAATAATACGAGTTTTCTCATTTTTTTATGCCCTCCTCTGTAAAATATGTACCATTAAAGGTTCAATGACAACAGATATACAAGTGGTGGGGTTTATAGATACTAAATAAGTCTTAATCTATCACATTTATTCGTTTCAAATGTACAACTTTGTTATTGCAGTAGGAAACAGCCACTTCCGCTTTGCTTTTAGTCCCGCCCCGATACGGGCAGCTCGTCCAATCAGCGTTCAGAGCGTCCGGCGTCATACGACGTAGCGGCACGGAGCGACGCACGCTTGACAACAGTTCAATGTCGTCCTTCCAGTATGCCACTGCGTCTACAGTAAATATGTCCAGGATCCGAGGGGCCACATGAACTGCGTCTGAACTTTAGTGGCAGAGGAGGAAATATATAAATATTGTGTGACAGGAATCACACTGAGAATTCAAACGAAAAATAAAGTTGAAACAGGGAGGCAGCGTTCTCTCCCTACTGCTAGTTAGTTTAGGTTTTTTAATTTAATTAAAAAAAATATTTAATTCATGAGTGCATGAAATTAGGTTTTAAGAGTTCAGATTGGCAAAGTCTTTGATTTATTTCTGTCTGGGTTCATTTAAAAGACAGCCTTAACTTTATCTATTTCGGTATTGATGTTGTGTTTTTCTTGCAATCTACATATTTATATGTTTAATGATTGTGTTTGTATCTCCTCATCTTAGCCCATGAATGATGGGAATACCTTCTGTTGATTGTTATACAATGTTCATATTGTACTGGTCTGCATAAAGTTATTAAAACCATTTTAACACATTTACTAGATTACCTGGATTTTTAAATTTATTTATTTAAATTTTATTTTAATTCTGTAAATGTGCATTGAGCAAGCCCCTTTCTACTAGAAACCTTTCAACTTTCAGGCATTCACTTTAATAACACTTTGTGGCTTTTGAAGTGAAGAGCTCTTGCTGGTGAAACTCCTGATTGGAAGGTTTTACTGAGAAAATCCAACATTAATAACTGGTATATATGGAGACAATGATCTATTTATCTGCTTTCTGTTCATTTTCAAATGTTGTAGATATCATAAACAGGCATGGCAGTGCTATGATGATGAGAAAATATTATGCATGTGCCATGTTCTGTCAGCAGTGACAGGAGTAAATATAAGACATTTCGAAATGTTTTGTAGAAAAGAAATTGTTGTTTTGAACGCTGTTGCTGAATAAAAACATCCTGTGTGATCACTGCAATACAAAAGTTTTATCTCAGTTAACAACTGAGACAAATTCACAGCAAGGTGTAAGCACAATTGGATGTCATCATTACAACAAGAGTTTCCCAGTAAAGCGGCAGGAACATAAATCTTTATATTTTATAAATATTTTATTGTACTTGTGATAACACATTTCCCCAAAACTGCATTAACAAAAAATCAAATTAATTCAAATTAAAAATCAAATTACATGAATTGAGTTACACGTGAATTAACTCCTAGTGTGGCTGTTTTGTTAAAATTCTAACACCAAAGAAAATTATATTTATGTGACAGTAAATCTACATATGTCCTGTTAATCTGTTACACAAATTTGATGTTTGTTTAACCTGAAAAAATAGCTCAACTGGAATAACTGCCTTTATGGCCCATGAACCCAAATGTGTTATAGAATCCATTCGGGGAGACAAAGTGAAATAACTCAACTTCCCATTGTAACTCAATTTAAACTTCAACCAGTGCTTTTCTCAAGTATGTGGTCTTTGTCTTGCACCATATAATATTATGAAAAATGCTGGAACGGCTTACTCAATATTTGTTCTATTACCACGAATTCACTCAAGCCCAAAAGGAGAAAAACATATTTAAATTATAGAAGAAAAGAGAATACTGTGGAAGGTGGGATCATTATAAAAGTGGAAATGCATGAAAAGAAATAACTTTTTTATATTTGTGGACAAAACCTGAAGAACTGCACTGCTACTTTTGTTTATGTTGTATGTGTGCGCTGATGTGAGCGCAAATATGTTCAAACCTGTTAAGGAGTGTAACTCTGTATAGTCATATTAATGCCTGTTAATAAACTCCTTTTCATTGAAACTATTTAATGCAAGCAAGCGGGATCCCAGATATCCTGTGTCTCTATTATAATTAATGGATATTGTACTATATTCCTGTTTATTATTCGTAAATACAATCCATTAAGGCATTGCGTCTGCTGGTGATCAAACCACTTTACGGCTTTCTGTCAGTTTGAAGTTTTAAACTCCGTGCACAGCCAGATATTACCCGCTCTGTGCTCTTTCCAAATGTGTCGTCGTCATTGGAAAGTGTTGGGACATTTTACGGGCTAAAACAAATGATTTATTCAAGTAAATTGCTCTATTGACTCTCACTTTACGTCGCTGTCGCGACACAGCGGCTCCGGTGGGCGGGCACTGTGTGGCGATAGGCTGTTGCTCGGATACGGCCGTGATTGACAGCACACCGGCTTCCGGCTCGTGCCTCTGTACGCAGAAGCTGCCAGTCACAGGAGCCACAATGGCGTTTGTAGTCTCCTTCAGATAGGGCTGTGGATCATACTAAATCCACCAGCATCGCCCTAAATATAGGCCTGGTTGATTTCCAGAGCCATTGATAATAAACTGGAACATCTACTGCACACGAAAATACTATGATTTCTTATCAATATTGACTTTATAGGGGATAAAAGTTACATTAAAAGGGAACATGTTAACAGTACCAACCGGGTCAAGTTTTCAATTTGTTGGAGAGGCTAACGTCTTGTAATGGAGGCGTTTGCTTGTTATTGAACGCTCAAGAGCGTAATTCTGTGGAATAAAAAGCCCTTTACTTAACTTGGCACCGGACAAGGACAGCTTTTCACAAAGGGACTTTTTTTCTTTTTCACCAGTCGGCTCGCTAACCGCCGAGCGTTAGCTAGCCGCGCTAGCTCGCGTTGAGACGGAGAGGCGACGCCACAATGTTCCGATAATGTGGATATTTTTCTTCATTCACTGAGTAACGTACAGAAATCTGCCGTTTGGGGGAACCGCCTTCCTATTTTCTGCCTCGACGGGACCGTGCCGGGGATGTCGCCGGAATGAATCGGCTCTGAAGCAGCGGGACTGGACGCGAAGCGGCCTGGTGTGTTTATTTTCTGTCTTTTCGTGTCTGCTTAAGCAACATTTGTTAGTTTCTTTTGTTTGTTAGTTTTTTTGTTTGGCACCACTTTGGGCTCATGTGAATGAATTGGGTGGATTACCGAGGCCCAGTCGCACCAGAGGCATCGAGGCCGGCGTGAGGGATGCCTGGGTCGGACAGACACCATGGGACCAAGAGGAAGCCGGAACCGAGCAACAGCGGTGTGCTCCACCAGACCCAGGCCCCGACCCACACCTCCGGGGGAGACATGACGAGCAAAGAGGGGAAGGTGCAGTCGAAGTCTTACATGTCTTCTATTAAACGCAAACGGCACAAATCGGCTAAACATAACCGAGGCTCGTTGGCGGCACCGGGTTCTGAGGATTTCAGCCCGGGCGACACGGCGCCTCCTGGCGTCAACGCGGTGAAGCCTTTGGTGGAGTACGACGATATCAGCTCCGACTCAGACACTTTCTCAGACCCGCCGTCCTCCAGGCCTTCCGAGAGGGGCTTAGGGGACCGCCTGGACCTCTCTCCGGACTACGATGGGGAAGACTTGGGTCCAGAACCGGACGTCAGGGAGAACAGGGCCCACAGACACTCCCGGAAAAAGTCCAAGGACCCCAACAAGGTTAGAGACTCTGGGAATGGCGAGCGTGGGTACAAGAAGAAGAGCAGCAAAGACCATGAGAAAGTTGGCACTGGGAAGAGTAAGGACAAGTCTGCCTCAACAGGCTCCTCATCCAAGCGCCAGGTCCAGCTGGAGGGGGAATCCAAACGTGGGGAGGTGATGCTCTCCACGCAGGTGCTGCCCACAGCCAGTGTTGGGAGCACCACTTCCTCCGCGTCTTCATCTCGTAGCAAGGAGAGCAGCCGCTCAGGGAAGTCTCGGAAAGACCGGCAGCAGAGGAGAGAAGGCCGAGAAGAAGGCAGCTGCAGCTCCTCTCAGAGGAGCCGGACTGACAGGAGCCACCACAAGTCCTCCAAGAGCCACAAATCAAGCCCCAAGGGCAAGTCCTCAAGCAGGGGGAGCCCTCGGAGAAGGGGCGCCGGCTCTGTCTTGTCCCCCAGTCCTAGAAGAGGGGCTGGCAGTGAAAGCCCACCTGGCAGTGGGTACGGGCAGCAGGGAGACGACAGCTACTCCAGGAGGAGGGCAGCCCAGCAGAGCCCCAGCCCTTACGGGGACCCTTCTCGCCGCAGCCGGCAGAGATCGGACAGTCCCTATGGCAGCAGACACCGGTCCTCCAGCTTCGAGAGGGACACCAGCCCATATTCAAGAAGACGATCCATCAGCCCGTATGGGGGCAGACGGTCCTCCAGCACCAGCCCCGTGTCTCGGTGAGTATATGCTTTAGGGCCACCTGTGAGATCTCAGTGATCCAAGCCTGACACATGATGAGACTGCAGAAAACCTGGTCAACCTGATTTTGCTGGGGGGGTAAAGCTTAACTTTATATCATCCAGGTTACTGTTTAAAACCAAAAGACCTATTGAACGCTGAGAACAAACTATTAATAGGAGCTTCAGCTGTCAGCAGGAATCAGAACTTGAAACGGAACAAAAACTGCACGTTGGAAAGTAGTGTTGTTCCGATACCAATTTTGTGTCCCAATACCAATACCCGGTTGCATAGTATCAGCCGATACCGATATTTGCCTATATCGCAATGTTTAGAAAAGATATGGCCTGTTTTTCCTTCCATTTCTTAAGAACTGCATACTCACTTGGTTGTATAAATCATTGCTATTATGGCTTCATCTGGCTGCTTAAACCTTTGTGAAACAGGAAAAAAACACCAACACAGTAAATATAGGACAACTTTTTTATTTCCGACCTGGTATGGGTGAAACTGAAAAAAGAATAAACTTTTCTTAAACCTGAGTTTTAGCTCACAAATGCCAAAAAATAGTGCAATATCCATGTACCGGTACTTGTAAAACAGTAACGCCAGTTAAATTTAAATGAAAATAACAAATAATATAGATATGAGGCTTTCCTTGGCATGCACTGAATACGTCACCATACATGGATCAGGAGTCAGGGCAGCAGTGAGTGAGAGTCAGGAGAGAGAAAAACACACGGCGCTGCGTATCGGCCAGTTAATAGTTCGTACCTGCCGATACTGTTCGTATTGGTATCGGCACAACACTATTGAAAAGAGAAGGAAAGTTATGTCAGAACAAGTCTATTTAGAAACGGACTCCCGCCAGGTGCGTGACTTCAAGTAAATGTCAGTTTTAGCGACCAGGAAAAGGTTTTGTGGACTAGAAAAGTTTTCTGTTGTCTTATTTCTTGTAATCCCCAGGATGCTTTCTTTTTTCTTGTTTTAACAGAAGTTTTCCACCGATTTCTTTAAAAATCGCCAATAATAAAAAGAAAATCACTTGGTAGTTTGATACTTCACATGAAATCTGGACACCTTTATAACATACTATAGTCTCACTCCAGTGTTCAGTTAATTTAAAGTATCTCCTCGTTATATTTTTGTTACAACAATGGCTTTTTTTGCTTTTGTGATGATAGTTGTACAAAGCACCAGTGTGCAATAATAATTACATTTCTATGTATATTTTGTTTGGGGATCATGCTCATCTGCACAGTGGAAGATTCAAGGATTGCATCACAGTTTCTCAAAACCAAAGAAGAAATGTTGAACACTGCTTATTCATTTCACATAGTTACATTTGTGATGTATGTTTATTTGAATGTCATATTCAAAACAGAATTAGAAATTGGAAGTTATTGTAAACAAAATATTTTTTTCTCCAAAGTGTTCCTAATGCTTTGACCAACAGTTATATTTTCTTTTAGTACCATAGCAAAGGCAAAACCAGTCTGCGGTAGATTTAGATCAGTCCCCGCTCCTCTTATTTAACTTTAATTTAATCTAGTTAGAGTGTCAATTAGTAATATTGGACTTGATATTGCAGTAACATGTAGAACAACAGTAGAAAGGAAAAACTTTTTTTTTGCCTTTTATTGAATAAGTCGCATAGTTTAAGGTGATTTTATTTATGGTGATGTGCTTATATCAAGTGCATATCAACTCTTTAAAAAGCAAGCAGTGTATATTTTAATTTTCTTTATCTCATTCTGAAAGTTATTTTGCTGTTTGTGAATTTTTATTTTTAATTTTGTGTTTTCAGACGCTCAGGACGCTCCAGGAGTCGTTCCCCTCTGCAGTACTCTTCTTCCCGTCGCTCCTCTTCTCGTTCCCGCAATAAGCGGCACACTTCCTCCGCCGGACTGGGCAGCAGCTCTCACAGTAGCAGGCAAGCGAGCCGCTCCCCTCCCTCCTCCCGCCTGCCGCTTAACTCCAGCTTAGGAGCAGAGCTGAGTCGCAGGAAAAAGGAGCTGCAGGCCGCCGAGGCGGCCGCCCGAGCCAGCGGCACCGCGTCCCCCCTCCCACCGGCGGTTCGCAAGGCCGTGGCCACCACATCCACGAGGCCCGCCAAGGTTGAGGCCTCGCAGCCCGAAAGAGACTCGACGGCGGAGGTTCAGCCACCGCCGCCGCCCACCGCGCCGACACCTCAAGATGCTCCTAGCACCGCTGATCAGGTCACCGCTGCTCTACCTTCCTCTTCAGCCACATCTCCCCAGCCTCCTCCTCAGCCGTCTCCTCCTGTGCCACCCGTTCCTGCCGTGCAGGCTCCACCGCCACCGCCACCTCAGGCTGAACCGAACATTCAGCACCCAACAGCCCCCACGGCATCCCATGCCAAATCGCCAGCTTCGGCTCCTGCGCGCAGCCCTGCTCGCCAGACCCAACTCCACAAGACGTCGACTTTGCCGCCCCTGCCTTTACCACCTGTACTGCTGGGAAATGCTCAGGACAGGTGAGAGATCCCAAAACCAACACAACACGTCATCTATCAGAGTTTACTAGACTGTTACCTGGTGGGACAAATACTAATGGTGCTTTTCCACTAGTACCTATTCAGCCATATTCGACTTGCCTCACCTAGTCTCTACTCTTCTCAACCTCGGTTGTTTTCCATTACAATATAGCTCCACCAGGGGCGGAGTCATTTCAGTTTTCCACTTCATCCCGATATGATACGGAGTGAACATGCGTTGGATATCAGCTGAAATAATAAATAGTATATATTTTCATATTTTTATTAATATTTGAAAATGTGGATTGTTACACTCATCCTTCACTGTCTGGTGATTCGGTTTCACTGGCGCCCCCGTTAACTGGTGACTTCTGCCACCAGCCGTTAGTATCAGCTGATGTTTTAATACGACAAACAAACGGTGCGATACTTTTAACTTTAATGGAAATGCGGGTAAATGGCATTTACAAACACATCTACTGATTTTGGTCGGTAACATCCGCTGTGAAAAAGGGGACGCTCGAAGAAGCCTGTCACCAGTTAACAGGGAAACTTGTTAATCTGAAACACCGGTGGTATCCACGGCTCGGGAGACCTCCCTATACTCGTAGTATGTCGTTCCGTGGAGCTCCTGAATCCTCTGGTTTGGGGAAAAAAATGGCGGGGTGAATGACCTGCCCTCTGACTCATCTGTGTCGTGACGCGCCGGCCAATCAGCGACATGCCGTCTGCCGATGCCACATTGTCTACTCGTCTTGGCTCGCTTGGAACCTCGGCTGCTTCGGTACCACGAAAGTACCTGTTAGAGGTTACTAACACATAATGGAAAAGCGTCAAACCCGAGTAAAGTCACTTTGAGTAGGGCTAAGGAGGAACAAGTGGAAATGTGCCATAGTTGTCCTAAATTCCCTGTAATTTATTCATATTTGTTTTAATAAACGGCTAAATTGGTAAATATCTGCACCTTTTCAGATAATATTTAATTGAATCATGAATAAAACACAGTTCAGTTAAATGCCACTCTGGCAAAAATGCTCATTGTTGACCTTTTGAAGAGACCCCAAACTGAGCGATGACCACCTGATGCGTAGAATTATACAGTCGGCCTACTTCCACAGACATGGTACAACATGCGAAATCCTGCTGGACCCGTTCATACAGATGCTGTTCACCACAACTTAACCTGTGAAACTCAGACAGAGAGGCCAGATGGAGCTCGTCAAACTCTTTTTCTAACTCGGATAGGAAGCGAGGAACAAAAGCAAAACAACGTTTCCTCTCTATGCATGGACCTAAAGTCTGCATGGAAAATGAAAGGATTCCTCCCAGTCCCATTCACTTATATGCAAATGAGTTAGTTTTGACTGCTCTGTTACAAATTTGCAGGATCATAGGTTAAGACTCTTTAGAACAAGTTTATTTTGTGTTTGGCACTAGTTACTGTGTACACAGCAAGACTTAAACAGTAATGAGGTGAGACCAGATGCGTTTTGGGAACATTTTAGAGTTCAACATTCTCTGAGCGTTTCCTTCTTGTTCTGTACTGTGGCTTGCAGGGGCTGTTCTCTTTAGATGGTCATACTGAATCAAGTTTTAGGCTGGTGTAAAATATGCTACTAAAGATGCACATCTCCAGGCTGAGGGGTGCCGGAAGTGGGAGCGTGGCCTGACCGCAATGCCCTCATCTTAACTACATCTAGTCTTTGTGGACTTGCAAAATTGTCTTCAAGTGTTGAATGATTTATGGAGAGAGTTCTCTGACCAAATACTGATCCCAGTTCTGCTGATGCACTGTTCTGTTTTTATTAGGTGATAAGAATAAACTTTCATCACATCAGCTAGTTTCCTCTCCGCCAGTCTAAAATCTTCGGAAATAAAAATATTCCCTGGACATACGAGTACCGTTAATGTTTAAATTGTGCCTATCTAAGCATTATGTCATTATTAGTGCTTGTGTTCAGGTTTTTAAAATCTGGTCTTGCAAGTGCTTGTATTTGTTTTTTCTGTCACTAGTAGTTTAGGGTTTCAAACTTGTGTTCTGTTGATCAGCCCAAAGAAGTCCACCCCTCCTCAGAGGTCTTCGAGAAAGGAGAAAGACTTTCGCAGCCGGCCTTCTCTCATCGACCTTCCTCTCCCGCCCACACTTGCTGGAGGAGACTCCTCGCCGCCACAGTCCCCCATCCGCCAGGCTCCAATGCTCCCCGCACCTGTTCTTAAGAAGAGACCAAAGTCAGTTCATTTCACCACCTGCCCACTCGCTGTTCCTCTCTCCTCCTGCGAACTCCACCCAAAGTTTTATTCTTTCTCCTTTTTGATGGGTTCCAGGATTTGCTGCCCGCGATATGGTGAGCGCAAGCACACCCAGAGTGACTGGGGCAAACGCTGTGTAGATAAGTTTGACATAATCGGCATCATAGGAGAGGGAACGTATGGCCAAGTGTACAAAGCCAAGGACAAAGATACTGGTGAGTGAATACTCTGTATTTTGTCTACACTGCTTTGTCCATCTCATAATAGAAAAGGCTTAATACACACAGGATAGATGAATGCTGCATTTGTTTTTGTTTTGAAATGTTTCATAGTTTAGCAGGACGACTTAAAGATATGTCACAGGCCTCTGACAGTAGCTTGCGACTCTATCTTAACTGAGTGTTAGACGTTCCTAATCCCACAGTTTGAGTGACATGTCCACTCTGCATTGACATCAGGTGAGCTGGTGGCTTTGAAAAAAGTGCGTTTGGACAATGAGAAGGAGGGCTTCCCCATCACAGCCATCAGAGAGATCAAGATCCTGCGGCAGCTCAAGCACCGCAGCGTCGTCAACATGAAGGAAATCGTCACCGACAAGCAGGACGCTCTCGACTTTAAAAAAGATAAAGGTAAGCCGGCAGCCAGACGTACCGTGTTTAGGAAACAGAGTGACAAAGCGAGAGAGCTGAATCCTGCTGCTCCTTCTATAAAACTGTCACACGTGCATCCTCAATCACAAACAAGTGTGAAATGTGTCGAAAAGGATGCAATTTTGAAAGTCAAGCCAATAAAACAGACTTCATTTATCCTAAATGAAGATATATGCATGCATTACAGCTCATTCACTGGTGTTGATGCAACAAGCAGATCCATTTTAGTCCTACTTTTCTTTTAAAGGAATCAATAATTTAAATAAGATGCTGGACAATATTTGAGGATGTGACTATAAAACAAAAAAATATTTAGGAACCAGTACTGGGCACTTCACTTTCTAAAGCCGCGGTTCCACGGCACTTTCTGTGCCGGGACGTCGTCTTTTCTGATGGTACGGAGAGAAACCGCGACCTCCGGCTACAAATTTCCGCCACCCCTCCATTGAGGTACCTGGCACCGAGGAACAGGTCTGCTTGGAGGAGGGACAATGCAGCCGTCTGCTGATTGGTAGTGACGACCGTCACTCTCGACTTTCCTGTAATATTTCAATATTTCCTCGGCCGTAAACCCTCCGTTGTTGTTTACATAGCCTGCTTTGCGCTGACTGGTTGTTTTGTTAACTGGCTTTATTGAAACGTCGGCGCGCGACACAACATTGCAGTGTTTCAACGAGGTACAGGCGCTCCTCAGTAACAGGAGGAGATTCAGCAGGAGCTGGACGCTGCTGTTCACAATAAGAAAGTTTGTGCTGTGTCACAGAGAACGACTCGGACGACTCTCCGTGTTCTTCACTCAACATGTCCCCGTGTCGTTCACAACCCCGCCTACATTTTAACCGTACTTTCTGAGGTGGGACCGCGACAGAGTTGGGCCTGGGTGTGCTTTGCCGCACTGTACCCTCCCGTGCCGGCACGTACTGCGCGGTGGAACCGCGGCTTAAATGATCACATTAAACTAGCACCGTCAAGGCCCCTGCATACTCCAATAAGAACCCACAAGAAGAAAATTCGGCCGTGACGCCAGCCAGCTGCTGAAAAAATTGCTTATTCTGCAGGTGTGTTCATACTCCGAGAAGAAGCTGTTGATCTCGCAGGCCACTCCCCCGCAACGCAGCCACACTTCTGTGAAGCAGCGTTTTAACTTTAGAACTGCACTGCTTATTTTTCGCTCGAAATGTTTTCAGAAATACATTTCTCTGAACAGTTTGCCTAATAAAAGAGAGAGTCCCAGTGTGTGTCCGATTTTAAATGCAGGAGCTGACAGCCCTGAGTGATGCGTTCAGGGGCATTACGTAACTCACATGTTTACGAGCGGCGGGGCTCATACCGTAGCGAGGTTACATGTTGAACATGATTAAAATATGACTGCTAGTCATTAGTGAGCTGGAACGTGCATGCGCAGCACACGGCACCGACATACTTCGGCCTGGACGGTTGACACAGTTGAACCAACTTTCTTCGGCCAGAAGGAGCTTGCCGAAGAAAATGATGTCATTTTGTTCGGCAGTACCCTGGAGTGCCGAACTGTCTTCTTGTTCTAATGGAGTTTGAATCAGCCTTTATCTTTTGGCTCTAGTTATTTGGCAGCATGTGTGTCGGTTATATTTGCAGAGATGATTCACTTTAACAGTTCCTTACACACTGAATGCAGAGCTGTGAGTTTACTGCTCTGTGACCTAAACTTTTTTTGAAAAAAAAAACCCTCATCACAATGTGCTTTTTCACAGTTTCAGTCGAGTACTTGCACTATAAATCTTAAACTTGTCAAGGAGTAACATTTGGAGTTAAATGTTTTGAGATAAATAATGAGCCTCTCGTCTCACACCCACTTACCAAACCTCATGTGCCGATATCTTAGTGTCTCAGTGCTGAAGCCATTCCCCTCTGTCCCCAGGTGCTTTTTATCTAGTGTTTGAATACATGGACCACGACCTGATGGGCCTGCTGGAGTCGGGCTTGGTCCAGTTCTCCCACGAACACGTGCGCAGTTTCATGCGCCAGCTGATGGAGGGTCTGGACTACTGCCACAAGAACAACTTCCTGCACAGAGATATCAAATGTTCCAACATTCTGCTCAACAACAGGTGAGGAAGTGAGGAATATGTCTTCTTTAGTTCATGTAGGGGACATTTTTCAGGTTTGGCCTGTTGCACTTTGTTTACACGTTTGTTTAGTTTCGTACCTAAAATCAGCTGAAGACATTCAATAACTAACAACGGTCAACTGTAGAATGTCACAATATACTTATTGGGCCAAAAGCAATGAATTTTCTGGGAATGAACAAGGATACAAAGTGTGTAAAAAGAGTAATGTGGTGGTGGCTGTTTCTGTTCATTAGAAGTTTGATTGGAGGCTACACCTCATGCAGCACAGGATTTAAAATGCTGCTACTCACAGTGTGCAAATTGAAAAGCTGAAGACTCACAGATGGTTAATTTGTATATTTGCACATCCAGTTTAACTGTAGAATACACACACACAGACACACACAGACACACACACACACACACACACACACACACACACACACACACACACACACACACACACACACACACACACACACACACACACACACAACATAAAACAAGCTATACTGATAGCCAAGTTAAAGATGCTGGTTACAAAAACATTTTCGGCTGCACTGCTTGCACATACTGGTTTGCTATGGTACAACAAACAGTTGTCATTTTAATTTACTTTTTTTGTTTAAGTGCTTAGTATTTGTCGTATGTGTAAACAATTTGAGTATCTCTTCGCCAGAATGATCCACACCGAAAGAGGCTTATGTAGAATAACTTGTTTTTCTATTTAGCGTTCAGTGTTTTTGCTCAGTGTTCCTCCTTATCTCACATTTATCTCTGTCTCTGTGCAGAGGTCAGATCAAGCTGGCTGACTTTGGTTTGGCTCGTCTTTATAATTCAGAGGAAAGGTAAGACAAGGTTATTTTCTGCAATTAGACTGTGTTTGTGTGAGCCTCTATAGTATAATATCTACTTTAAGTACATGATTCGAAGCTGTGATTAAACTTCATTAGTGGGTTCCCTTGTTGCAGTTACATAATCTCCCCACTAGATGGAGCTCTTGGTCAGAAGCAGCCGTTTAAATGTGTGCTTTGCTTCATCATCTCTTTGTCCTTGTCTCTCAGCCGGCCCTACACTAATAAAGTAATCACACTCTGGTACCGCCCCCCCGAGCTGCTGCTGGGTGAGGAGAGGTATTCTCCAGCCATCGACGTTTGGAGTTGTGGGTGAGTCAACGAAACATCTCAGTAGCACATCTGATAGCACATCTTTCAGTCCCGGGGTCTACAACCTTTATGACCAAAATGGCTGTTTTCATGATTGTCAACCAAGTAAAATTTGTCTGGAGCTGAAAAGCATGCTAATTATCTGAAAAGCATTGCATTATCTAAGTGTAACAGGTACAACTTTGATATATTTGATTAAATTTATAGATTTTGTGGCCATTTCTAAAAGAAAAAGTTCATGTATTTTCCCACTATTTATTCATCTTGGCTATTTGAGCCTCTTTAGCTTAGTTGTTAAGCCACTGTACATTTCTGAATCATTAAAGCAGTTTAAGCTCTACAAGCAGTTTTTTTTTCTTTATTTCTAATCCTTTTTTCCTTTGTTTACATTTTTTTTTCTTTTTCTCTTCTTTTTCTCTTTTCTTATTTTTGTTTTCCCCTTTTATCTTTTTTAATCTTTTTTTTCTTCCTGTATTTTTTGTTTCTGTTTGTTTCTCACCTTTTTTTTCTTCAAATTTAAAATTTCCTTCTTTTCTCTTTGTTTCTTTCCCCCTTTTTTCTTTTTTCTTTTCTCTCCGCAAAACAATGTCTGACTTAGCTGTTTTCCCTTCTTTAGCTGTTTCGATCCTGGAGGTTAGACCAGTTTTGAAAATCAGCGTTGAATGCAAAGAAATAAAAAATGAAAACAGCTGTTTATTTACATGACATTTTCTGAAAGCGCCAGTGAGCCGCTACAGAGGAGCTGAACAGCCACATGTGGCTCCAGAGCCGCAGGTTGCAGATCCCTGCACTCATCTTTCCTTCCACGGTCGTGTGTTGAAGGCCGGTGGACGCTACATATTTCTATTTGTAGATTTGCACCAGTGTTTTGTTTTATGAAGCAACTTTTAGTTGAGTCGAGCTGCTTTTAACGCCATCCCCAAAGAGTTGATGGGAAAAAGCTGAGCTGTGCGTTTCTCCCAAAAATTAATTCACCAATCACTGTTGGCGTCTCGGCCGAATGCACATCCTCCCTCTCGGCGTCGTCTTCTCTGGGGCTCAGATCTTCCCACACACCTCACAAACTGCACCACAAAGTGCTGATTGATACTTTTCATGGAATTGTGGATGCAAGCATCGATAGAAGTAAATAAATAGCAGATGTAGCAGAAGTGGGTTTTTTTTTTTGTTTTGTTTTTATTCCTGCCTCGCAAGCAAACATGTTGGCAATATTTTTGGAAGAATGGCTGTTTGCAGCACATCGAGAGCTCAAACCCAAGCTGCTGTGGGAATCGAGGCGAACGCAGCTCAGCAACTAACAACAATATGTAAACCCACACTGTCTATTAGCCCTATATTTTCTCTGAACTTTCACGTTTAACTTTCATCACAGTTAAACAAACTTTATATTAGATGTCGATTGATTGCTGGAAGCATGACATTGGACCTTTTCTAACTGCCCAGGTGCATTCTGGGAGAACTCTTTACCAAGAAGCCCATCTTCCAGGCGAACCAGGAGCTTCTGCAGCTGGAGCTCATCAGGTAAGTTTACCACAGCTGGAGATCTCAGGTTCAAACTCGACATGCTGACCACCGCTGATGAAACCCGTCTGTCTTCCAGCCGTCTGTGTGGGAGTCCCTGTCCTGCAGTCTGGCCCGACGTCATTAAACTCCCCCTCTTCAACACCATGAAGCCCAAGAAGCAGTACAGACGGCGGCTACGGGAGGAGTTCGCCTTGTACGGAACCACGCTGCACTTTCTCCTCAAAGCTGCGGTCAGCTTATTCCGTTACCGAAAATGAAACGTCTCTTTCCGTCTGCGCAGTTTACCCACTAACGCCCTGGACTTGCTGGACCGAATGCTGACCCTGGACCCGGCCCGCCGCTGCACATCAGAACAGGCGCTCTTCAGTGACTTCCTGTGTGACGTGGAGCCCAGCAGGATGCCGCCGCCTGAGTCAGTAGCTGAAAACCACTGAGCTTAAAATGAGCAAACTAAAGCTTTTGAGTACTGTGTGTCTGTGGTTCCTAGTCCACTTCTACACGTGTCACATCTTCCACTCTGTCTGCAGTCTTCCTCACCATCAGGACTGCCACGAGCTGTGGAGCAAGAAGAGGCGCCGTGCTCGTCAGAGCGGGCTGCCCGAGGACGTGCCTGTGCCCAAAGTGCCCCGTAAAGACGCGACCGGGACCTCCAGCGGAGAGAACAGTCGACCTCCCAACAGCCCGACCGGAGCCCCACCGCCCCCACCCGCGAAACCCCCCACCGCAGCCAACCTGGAGAACGAGCTGTCAGGTAACTAGCTTCACCTGGATCACAGAGACGCGGTGTCGCTTTCAATTCCACTGGAATTAGGAATAAAACTTCTGTTTCCACTGCCATAAATTCAGTACATCTTCGGTGATGGGTTTGATCGGTTTGCTAAATAAATGACAGGATACATGATTCAGTCACCGTCTAAATATTGAGACATGTTCACTTTGTGTGTGACTTCTGGAATTTGTGCAAGTGAAGGCAGCTGAACAAAAATCCAGCTGGATTTTATTCCTCTGTTCCCTGACTCAGAAATAATAATTAAAAAAAGTATTGACATGAAATTTGATCCCATGCGAGGTGTACAGACAGCTAGTGACAGTGACGGCACGTCCATTTCTCAACATATATCAGATATTTGCAGATATCGGCTATTTAGAAGGTTTATTTGGGAACCTGGAGGACTATAATCAGTGGCAGATATTTAACCTACTGCTCAGAGTTGATGTCAATCAGCTGGACCTTGACATCACTCCACATCCTGATTCCTCCTCCTTGTCTTGGAGGTGATGAGCAGTGCAGATACAGCACAGCATATCTTTAATACAGACATTAAGTAAAGGTTAAATGCTGAATTGATAAATCTTAAACTATCAAGTCAGTTGAGTAATACCACATAATTATTTTGAGACTGGTAGTTGAACATATAATTTTGCCCCGAGATCTATAATAAAAACAAGTTATTTTATGCTGATCATTGGTGTGAACAGGGTTCATGGTCATGAAAAACAGGCCACCTCAGCAAATAAAGACTCAGGCAAAAGGCCCCTGAATTTTCCCAAAACAACAAGGAAAGAGTTTGGTTGCTGACAAATGTTTTCACAAATACATTCCAGAAATACAATGAGCTGCGGGGCTCACACAGTAGTGAGGCTACATGATTAAAATATGACTGATCCAGTCATTAGCGTGCCGGAACGTGTGTGTAAAATGTGTAAATAGATGCCATGCTCAGTCCTGTCGTGGACTTGTGGCGGAATGCAGAAGTGAAAAAGAAAAATCTGACCAGTTCAATAAGTCGATTTTGCCTGGAAGTACACTGCAATGGCGCGCGTACGTTTGTTGGCATGCTTTGAAAACTGCCCCGGAGCAAAGGGTCCAGGTGAGTCAGTCTTTACCATGTTAAGCCCCATGAAGCTGCGTCTTTAAGATCTGATCACAGCGTCAACTTGTGACAGCGTAGCGAGAACATGGTGCCCTATAAAGTATTTTACATGTGGTTTGTCAGCAAAATTCCTCATAAAACCTCAGGAGACAAAGTTCAGAGAAATCAGACTGAGTGCAATTGAAACTATTCAGAAAGCGTTTAATTCTCCTGCAAAAGGACAAGTTTCCATACAACCTGCTCTAGGAGCTTGCTTCCAGTTGTCTAAAGGATATTTTTCATGCAGTCCATTTTTAAGGAGAAACAATAATTAAATCTCTCAGGAAAAAAGTCATAAATTGAACCTCTGCACAGGCAAGGTTAAGAAGTCATAGATTTCCGAATCCTCATGAAATTCTTCTGGTTCTGCGTCATCGGTTCCATGTGTTCTCCGATAATAGTGAGAATTTCCTTGCCACACAATTGCAGAAGAAAAACGCCTCATCTTTAATAAGTAACAAACATCACATGATCAGATGTTTCTAACTTGGTTGTTCTCGGTGCCTGAAGGAATCTGAAATGAAAACAAACAAGCCTGGTTCTTTTTTCTATTCCAGAACTTTTTACTTTCATCTCCGTGCTTCTCTAACCAAACTCAAAATACTCACTTTCAGATTTATTAGTTTCAAGTGTCTTCAATTTTAGCTTCAAAATAAAAGCCGCTGGCTCTGCTCTAGTTTCTAGAAAGTGTTATAGTTGGGTTTATTTATTTTTGATATGTGGTAATCTAACTCACTTCAAAGCAGACAATGATGTCGGTTCCCTGCTGGTGAACTCTGCTCTGGACAAGAATGAGAAAAAGGAACAACAAAGATTCCCAAATGTGAAATTATAAGCTGGAAAATTGTATTGTAAGCATTGGATTCATTAAACTAGTCCATGCTGGCCTTACATTACAGGTTTCTTTCTATTTAGGCTTCAAAAGTGTCAGTTTCAAAGCTGTTTTGAAGATTTTTGACAACTATCCTAAAAATATGCAGGAATTTCCTGTTTTTTATTTTATTGTGGAAAAAAATAAATAACTTATCGAATATCCTCATAGCTCTTTTTGGAAATGCTCACACTCTGTCTTCTCTGTGTGTGTTCTCAGGCCTGGGAGTGCCCACGGAGCAGCTGAACCAGACGGAGCTCGCGGTGCTGCTGAACCTCCTCCAGGGACAAGCGGACCTCAGCCTCCCCCAGGTGGCGCAGCTGCTCAACGTCTCCAACCCAGACACTGTCAGCCAGTTGTTGTCCAGCCTCAACGAGGCCTCTGACCACCAGGGGGCTCTAGAGGACCAAAGCCTGCCACCGGCAGCGGCTCCCCGGGCTCAGCCCCCGGAGCCGCCTCCCGAGCCCCAGGAGCCCTCCCCGCCTTCCGGAGAGCCGCAGCTCAGCCAGGAAGACCAGGCCAACCTGCTGGCTCTCATTCTGGGCCACATCATCAAGCCGCAGGCCGAGGAGCAGGCCGACGAGAGCAACGGCGTTCAGTCAGAGGAGGCACTAACTCGCGGTTCGTCCGCTTCTACTACTGATTGCAAGGGCAAGTCTGGGTTTAGTCTTTAGAGCCTGACACAAAAGAGCTCATTCTGAGGGGCTCCGGCTTCCTATATACTCGTATAACAATGAATCAAAGGTTAGAGTGCTCAATAAAGTAAGAGTTCCAAAATTATATGACGCTGTTGGATCAAAATCCTGAGCATTCGCCGTCAGGTGACTCGAGGTAACTAGGAAAAGGCTTGCGGACTTCACTGGTGCGTCGAATAAACCAGGGGATCGCCGGGTGTTCGTGGTTCGAGTAAAAGGAAAAGCTTCACACTGTATTTGTTTCCACATTTCTCCGGCGTCCTCGTTTCTTTCTCACACTTTGTTTCCACCTGTTTCCATCTGTGTGTTTTTATTTCTCCCTTCTTGCCTCGCCTCATTTCCATCACGGAGCAGGTGTCATGACTTCTTCACAGCAAGACGACGCGGCTTTAAATGGTCTGTAATGTCAGCCTTTTATGAAGAAAGTAATTAAGTGGAAATAAATGTTTTGAATATTTAGATCTCACCTGCATGTTTTTCTTTCGACTTTGATTTGTCACACCCTTTTTTGTTTTTGTTAATTGTTCACACTGGGCTAGACATTTGGCAAGTGGAATAAAACTGGATTCTTTCCTTTTCCTCACTTGGTGACATCTTTGAAACTCTCACAGGCCGTTTCACTTTGCAGTAGGTTTGGGGAATCTCCCCTGACTTGGTAATCTTGTGAACAAGATTTTTTTTTTAAATCTAAAACTTAAAGTTCTCGTATATATGTCACCATTTCTGCTCATTTAGCGGCACACGAGTTCCCCGTTCAGTTTAAAGCCCTTTTCTTTGGCTTTGGATGAATCAGTTGTAGAGATCATTGTTTTATCAACTCTAATAATAATGAAGATTCATCTAAATGTAGGGGAAAAAAACATCTAAAGCTGACCTTACTTAAATATGTGATTAATAGTTTAATTTTTGTGAATAAATTAAATGATTTTTGACAATAGTCAAGTGACCAGCTGTGAAGCTGAACTCGGTGCCCTCCTACTCCCCCTTGTGGTGAAGGTAGGGATGTCACCGTCAGGTCACGTTGAGGCCTTCGGAGCTCCTGAGCGCCCAGAGGTGATCATGTTGATCTTTAGAGGAGCAAATAGAAGCACTGAGGATTTGAAAGTGATGTTTTTATGTGTCTTGATGTCTAATGTTGTGTCCTGTCCCTTCAGATGGAGCAGTGACAAAAAAGAAACAAGCCGGGGACATCCAGGTGACCCCGTCCGGTGACCAGCGTCCCCCCTCCCCACCGGGACCCCCCCCAGCGGCTCCCGGCCAGCAGGCGGGGGCAGACACGCAGCCGGGTCAGAACATCAGCCCCGCCGTGGCCGCCGCCTTGCTCCAGCTCATCTCCCAGCAGGACTCGGAAGCGGGGGCCTCGCAGCGCCGCAAGGAGCCCTCCCCGGCCGTCGACGCGCCGACCAGAGCGGAGCCCCCCCCACCCTGGGTGGCGGACTCTCCGCCTAAACCTCCAGCCGAGGCCCCGGCAGGACTCGTGACTGCGGCTGCTGCTGCTTCCTCCACCACCTCAGCCCAGTTCCCCAAAGACCAGGACCTCCGCTTCTCCCACGGAGCTGCCCGCTGACCCTCGACCCCCTCCCCTCCCTCCCCCTCCCCGGCGAGATAAACGTGGGCATCATGGGACGGCTCCACCATCCAATCCTGGATGATGAGGGGGTGGGGTGCGGGACTCACTGGACCATGAGCAGGTAGTGAAAGTTGATCAGAGATTTTGAATGTGTGAGTGAAGGGGATTGAGATGTTTTCCAGGCTCTGGACATGGACGCGTCTGCGGCAAGCCGCCAGATTTCTCAGCAGGGTGGGAGGACTGTGGTCACCCGGTAACGGGACTCCAACCACCTGCAGATCTCTGCTATCCCTCCACTCAAGGGTCGGGACTGAAGGAAGAAGTGTAGCCGGAGCAGCCGACGCTCGCCCCTTCAGATTGTCACGTCCACTGCAGTGCCCACTTCGAACTGGCTCACCAGGAGAACCAAAGCTCTCCACCCCGACAATCTGCTGCAAGATCGACTGAAGCTGAGGTATCGTGTGTGGATCTGAAGCAAGGACCACCTTCTGTGTTGTTTTTGTTCGACCTTCCATGATAGAAAGCCTCGTCAGCCTCGGGACGCCAAGTGAGGAAACGGTGAAATCTTCTCTTTTCACTGGAAGGTTGTCGGAGGCGATTCAGTTATTCAGTCTCATCTTGGAACCGTCTGAAGTGTGACTCCGCCGACTTGAAGATATCATTCTTAACTTACAGCAAATGTTTGAGCTTCTGGGATATATAGTAAAGCACCACATTACCACCAACCGCTCCATAATACACACCCCATTCTGAGCTATAAAGCTAAAATCCCTCAGACTTCTGGCTTCTCCTGGTGGGCTCTGAAAAGCCTTGTTGAATCGTCTGCCTCGCCTCCCTGCTAACTTTTGCAACAAATGTTTCTTTTTATTTTTCCTTTTGTGCCGTTATTTTTTTACATAAAATGACAACGCGCTTAAAAAAAGAAAAAAGAGAAAAGTTATCAAATATTCTGTTTCCATTTTCTTTTGTGTGTGCTTTTGGAAAAGGAGAGGGAGATGACAAAATGGTTTCATGTGACTGTAAAAGGAAAAAAAAGAAAAAGCAAACAGAAGAATTTTGTAATGTGTGTTTCCTGGGTTCAGTTTATTAAAGGAAGTTATGCGACCAGCTGAACCTGTTCTGGATGTTTGTGTGTCGGGCGGCCACTAGATGGTGGACAGAGACTCGGTCAGTGATGACTTTAATTTATGTGGAATACAAAGCTCATCCTTTATTCATCTGTTTGATTCAGAAAATAAATAGGTTGTCATTGCAACTTGCAGCTTTTCCTGCTGTAACACGGATTTGAACCGTGATGAGACGATGCCTGGCTCATGTTTGGTTCAAGTGACCTTCTTCTTCCCATAACTTCTAAAACTAGTAATGTATTACTTTTAGTTAATCTTGATTACTGTTTAATTAAAATGCCACAACTCTGTATTTTGGGACTGTGGTTGTCCCTTTAACTACAGACGTTTATGCAACAACAGTGAAATGTTAGAGAAAGTAACCTGTCCTATGGGATTGTGGTATTTTGCCGCTGTTAATATGAACATTTTCACAAATTCACCCGCGCATTATGACTGAAGTTCCTGCAGAACCACAGGTTAAAGCTTCCGAATGTCTAAATACATTCCCTTTGCCTAAACCGTGGAAAGAATTGGTCCTAAAACGAGATTCAAACTTAAAGGTTTAGGAGTGTTTCATAAACCACGAGGCTTTCTTTCTTTTAAATCCATGAAATAACGGCTCGTTCTGGCTTCCTGTGGATCTGTTCACTTGAATACACACGGCAGATGAATAAATACAGTAAACTAATCAATTCTGCTGCTTTCTCACATTTTTACTGATATCAGGCAAACATAATATAAATAAAAGCTCATTTTAAAGTGAAATTTTGCATTTTTTAAATCACTTCACACTAATTCATTAATACAGCACAGTTCATTTGACTTTACAAATAAAATAGAGGCTTCTAAAACAAAATGTATCATTTAGAATTAATGAATTCATTGATATTTACTTCTATCCTCAGAGCACACAAGATATAGATTAAATATAAAATTAAATATGAACGTTAAAACACTTTTTGCACTATTTGTGAGACCCATGACCTCCAGTTAAGAAAAACATGAAATATGTTGATATTTCAGCAATACGTTTTCACATTTTGTATTTCCACCTTACAAGGTAAAACAAAGGAGAAAGCAAAAAATTGGCTTGAAATATTTCAGTTTGTGCATAATGAATGTTTGAATGAAATTATGGGAGGAGAAATGCTATTTTATTTAGATTTTCGGAGCCGCTAACCTGCCGGATGATAATTATCTCCTATTCTGCAGGTTTAGTTTGTAAAAAGAACTGACGAAATATCATGCCGACCTAAAACTGTAGAGATGCAGATTTTTTTAGAACGTGAAGTGGTCCCTGTGCATCAATCTTATTTATATGTTGATTCCTTCACCACTTGGGCTGATCTCTTTATGAACAGCCTGACAGGCAGACAAGGATCATAAACTGTAGATTGGCAAAGACAGAGCTTGCTGTGCTCGTGCAGTGTGTGTGTGTGTGTGTGTGTGTGTGTGTGTGTGTGTGTGTGTGTGTGTGTGTGTGTGTGTGTGTGTGTGTGTGTGTGTGTGTGTGTGTGTGTGTGTGTTGGATTGGCTTCATCCACACCCAGACCAGCTCCTCTCTTGGCAGCCTCACTCAGCCGCTTACCCCTCTGGCCCAGCGAGCAGCTGAGCCCTCTGGGTGAGAGATCCTTTCAGCGTGGAGGCAGTGGGAAGCTCACCTGCCCTCCAGCACAGGGCCCAGTGTATGTGAGATGAGACGCTGCTCTGTGTGTGTGTATATATGTGTGTATCTGTGTGTGTGTGTGTGCATGCATGTTTCTGTCTGATGGTTTCGCCCGCCGGGACTCCAAATAATAGCGAATGTGCCCGCAGGGAGTTTCCACGGGAGAAGTAGTGGGCAACGCCGGTGCCAAGTCACAGAGAGCAGACGAATAAATCAGTGCTGAGGAGTGACGAGAGGGAGGCGCGCGAGGCGGCGCCATCAATCAGACAAGGCACCTTATGGGGAATGCCCATAAAATGTGCCACCGCCACGCTGCCGGTCCGAGGCACGTACCCGCCGCCATGGCAGAGGGAGAGAGAGAGAGAGAGAGAGAGAGAGAGAGAGAGAGAGGCGGCCTTCAGAATGGAGTCTCCATTTTGGATGCCGCCACTTCGCTGTCGGCTGCAGAGATCCTGGTGGACGTCCAGACAAACACTGGACCGACTGACCGACTGACTGACTGACTGACTGACTGACTGACCGCTCCATCCCAGCCCGTTTGAGCCAAGTTGCGTTTGGGAAGTCTGGTTACTTCTACCAGCGCTCGGTCCGGTGTCCTCAGCGGCTGATTGAACCCATTGTTAGAGGACAAATTTAGGAATTTGCTCTTCTGTACAACACATGTGCTTGAATCCAGCATGAAATGAGCAAAGGTTACTGGAATACAGTCATAAAGTACCACTACTGATACTTCAGTCTAATAACGAGGATGGTGTAATCTCATTTTGGTCTTTTAATCTGTTCAAAATTCTCATCTGCGTTAGAACACTACAAAAAAATTGATGAATGAGCAAATGATGAAGGGAAACTGTATAAAAAATATGTTTCCATTACTTTCCATTAGTATAGACGCCGGCTAACAGCAGCTCCACATCATTTTTGACAATAGTAACGGGGTCAATCGGTCATTGTGTACTCACATATGATTGTCAAACTTTCCTCAACCCTCGTCTGGTTTCCAAAGAAGTGTTGTCTTTTAATTAGGATGGACCTAAAACGCTGCTCCTGCTTCTTATAGGCTGCAGCAGCTCACTTCCTGCCCACCCCTGCTTCACCTGCCCGACGTAAGCGCGCTTCTGTCGCCGAGGGCAACGCAGCGGTTAACTCGTGAAGCTGAAGGCTGCCTTGGCGTGCTTTACCTGTCGTCGGCCCGGACGAGGAGTTCCGGCCCCGCTGTCGCAGTGTCTTCATCAGTTTTGAACAAAGGCTTCAGAAGTCGCGCCTCAACACCACCCCTGTTCTTATAGTTGGGGAATTTTCCTGTTCGCGTCACCAAAGTGTCCTTGAGCAAGACACTGAATCCCAAATTGCTCCCAATGGATTGACGGTGCCTTCCGTGGCAGCAGCCTCCATTGGTAATGTGTGTGTGTGAACGGGCGAATGTGATTAACGATGTAAAGCGCTCTGGGACTGATCAAGCCGTTGAAAAGCGCCATATAGGCAAAGTCCAATTTTACCATTTACGTCCGCTGCCAGATGATCAAATGGCGAGGGAGTTTTTAAATCTCATTGACTCGTCTGTGTCTGGACAAACACTTGACCTTGGTTTCTGGTACGGTCTGCCCGTTCTGACCTCGGAGGTCTGTGTTGTAGTGTTCTCTGATCATAAAGTTGATCTTACCCGTAAAGCAGTCAAACATCAGACTACAGCTCAGCACCGTATCATCATAAACTCCGACTTCGATCATTTCAGTTCTCTGCAGCTTTAAGCCAAATTCATGAATTTCCTGGATCTTTAAACAACAATACTGATAGTTTCAGCTCATGGTTTTATTCCACCTGCCAATCAATCTCAGACACTGGGGCTCCTTTTACAAACCAGGAAACCTGAGCCTTGGCTGAATGATGCCACGAGGCGTGGATGTTTTAGTGCTGAACGCAGACAGGAGGACAATCTACAGGTGTCTTTTCACCCACTAAGGGACAGCTGGTGCTGTTATCAGACCACTGTGAGATGAGAAAAGAAAATGTTTTGCACATATTCTCTCAAATTGAGTCCCTAATGCTCCACGGAGCGGCGGTATTGAACCCTCCTTGTAGAAAAAGTTCCCATCACCAGAGCTCTGACTTTGCCGCCTGGCTGATGGATATGATCCTTCAGTCTCTGTCCCTCGCCCTGCTGTCTTTGACAAGTTACTGTTACTCCACCTGTCCTCTGGAGGACTGTTGGGGCGTCCGAAATTCAAGTTCTCTAAACGATGCTGTTACCTCTCGACTCTTCAGAGAGGTTTTCCCCACTGTGGGCCCGTTCTGGCATTTCTCAATAGTTAACAGTTTTAAACATGCCTCAGTGCAGACTCTATCTCCATATCACTGTTTTATTTAAAAAAAAAATACTCTGAAAGGTAGTCCACCGTCAACTGATTCCCTTTTTTGAGGAACACAATGTCCATAAAAAAATCCATTAAAAATGACGAAGACATAAGGACAATTTTGAGAAGAGTACTGTGTAGTTTTTCCTGCGTATTTGAGTATTTGTACTACCCCTCCACCACCTCAGTCTGGTGTAGAGAGCACAAAGCTCAACATTATGTGGCTCAAAGAGTAAGATTTCTAAATGATTAATTTTTTTATTATTATTAATTTATTGTAATACTTATGCATCCATTTATTTCTTTATTAGATTCACCTGGAGCTGAACGAAAATGGGTTCCTGGCATCTCTGACAGGTCAACAACGACCTGGGGATTCTGTTGGACTTCTTCAAGTCAAAACTTTCTCAGTGTAATCGATCTAATTTTTTCAGATTTTTTGGCGTAAAACTTTCCAGGAGTCCATCAAAAACAGTCTGGGGCATCAATCTGTCTCGGAGTGTGACACGTTATCATTCAGTACGGAAGCCTGGATGCAAGGAGAAGTGAGAAAAGATTAACAAAGAAAAAGAGCATCTCCTGCATACCTTTTGCAGCTCTGATGTTTGAAGAATATCTGTTGAATTCCTGTTTGTTTTCGGGGTTTTTTATTCTTATTTTTAAGCCACACAGCTTTTAGGGTTTAGGGATGCAGCTGAGGCGAGCTCCAGCAGACAGAACAAAGCGATAGATTCTGAAGCACTTCATAAATTCAGCCACTAATTCTCCTTTATTGCTCTCACTAGTTAATGTGATACATTTCTAGATTTTAAAATAGGATCTGCACCAGTAAAAAAAAAAAAAAACTCCTAATTGACTGCTTAAAGCAAGTTATATATCTTTTCCTTGTGCGTGCTTGTGTGTGTGTGTGTGCGTGTGTGCGTGGCGTGTGTGTGTGTGTAAGTGTGTGTGTGTGTGTGTGTGTGTGTGTGATCTCCTTGGTGCGGTGTGTAAATCTGGGCCGCCGGTGTCTCTCTGCGCCTCGCTGAGGTTTGATGTTGAGTTTGATGACTGAGGCTGTTTGATCAGTGACTATGTGTAAACTCAGGGAAGGGAGGCAGAGACTCCCACAGTCCCACATCCAAGAAACACACGCAAAGTTGGATTAACAAAAAAAACCAGTTCACGCACCGCACGAGTTGCTCTCTACACATGTTCAAAGTTCTATTTTTTTTTTTTTTTTAAATGTCTAGTGCTGGATACTCTCACTTAAATTTCACATTTAATTATGAATGCGACTTGGGTCGCGAAGCCGATTGTGCTGTCTTCATCAAAATCCTTCCTTTGTCTTCGATCAAACTAAATTTAATGCCAGCCATTTCGTTTATGGCTACATCTTTATTTATGCGATATTTCCAGAAATTGATCGACTTTATCCCGGGCAGTGATATATGCTTTTACTGCTGCAACAGCATGCTTTATTGATGCCATAACAGCGTCCTCCGTTTCGGCTCACTTTATAGTTTTGTGGGAAACTGCTGTCGTCCGCCCTCGTTAGAGATCGTCTGCAGCGCGGCGCTGAGACCGACCCAAAGAGTTTCCAACAAACATTTCTTCTGCAAAAGTGTCCAGTCCCGCAATGGTGGATGACCTTGGAGACTGCATGCAACAAAGAAGACATTGACTGTAATTTAGCAATAAAATCAAGTGCTTTTTCTTATTGGTCCTTTGGGGGTTTGCACCATTTCAGTCAGAGTAGAGGTTATAACGCCACGCTGAGGTCCGGTCCGCGTCTCTGCTTGTAGTTCTTAAAAAAATAAATAAAAAAAATTCTCTCCACATGCGACTATAAACATGGCTCAAAATGATGTAGTACATATGCCAGGCCTTTAGATGGCGGTGTAACTGCCACAGAAATACACCAAAAACCGAGAAGCCACAGAGAACACGAAAATGTAGAAGAAGACACAGAGAGTACTTCTGCTCATCCTCGTATTCGAGAAATCCAACATCTGGCCTTATTAAACCTCCTGGCATCAGGAGCTTCTGCAGCTGGATCTGCGATGTTCTTGTTGTTAAGTGATGTCACGGAGAGGGTGACACCGCCAGGGGCAATGACATCGTCGTTTTTCCGTAAAATGCGCCTCTTGCCCGTCCACCTCAAAGCCTCGGTGTTGATTTCAAATTTCTCCACTCTGGAACCCTTTTTCAGGCTCCAAAAAACGCTGCGCCGCGAGAATGATCGGCCAAAAATGATGCGGTGACATGAAACGGCGTTCTCGTGTGGACAGGCCCCGTGACCCAACTGGAGTGAAGATTTCAGAAATACTCAATGGAGAAATCAACGATGTTGCGAGATGCCTAAGGACCAATCCATACTTTCAACATCCATACTTTCAACATCCATACTTTCAACATCCATACTTTCAACATCCATACTTTCAACATCCATACTTTCAATCCATTCAATGTGAAAAAAAAGGAATTTCCCCCAATGGGATTAATAAAGAAATCTCATCTTATCTGGAGCAAATTTGACCAAGTTATGATGCTTAATTTACCCTCCTAGTTGGACATCGACACACCCTGGCCTGTATGGGCGGCAGAAAGGTTAAAACCATGACAGATGTGATCGTCGGGGAAGGCAGACTAAAATTTGGA
>NC_137647.1:20860936-20885936 GCF_963383615.2 Lipophrys pholis | reverse complement strand
GCAGCCGCTCGCGGTGTGTGTTTACGTTTTCAGACGAGTGTGAAAGGCCCTTATGAGATATCAAATTTAGATAAGGTGGAACGGTGGGCGGCCTGGCGTATGTCTGTTTACTATGAATGGAGAGGGAGGCCTTAATGCTGCGACAAGCTACTCGTTCGGTACGTCGGCTTCGCAGGCGGAGACGAGCAAGGAGTCGACAGTCGACAGAGGATGTAAACAGAACAAAGGAAAATAAATTTAAAAAAAAAACCTTTCGGTGACGACAATGTACCGAAGAAGTCAAATTAGTTTCCGAACATTATTTTGAAAGGCCATGTCAGCTTTCAATCACCCAAAAGAGGTCTGAGGAAACCAGCTCCCAAATGTTTCTGGTGATAACGGAAGCGACTTGAGGATGACTGCCGGTGGTGAGGATGATTGATGAGAGCCGCGATGAATAAATGAATGTCGTGAGGCGCTTGCACTGATTCCACCCAGCAGAGAGCTCCTGTGGGCTCGATAGTAGGAGGGTGAGAGGTGTAGGAGGTGGCATCGAGATTCACACTGTGTCACACACTTGCTTCTCAAACCATCATTCATTTATTTATTCTAATTTATGTTTCTTTATCAGATGGATCCAGAAAGTGTTGAGTGTTTAATATTATTTTTTTTTTAGGTAATATGTGGAACAGATTTGGATTTGGAGAAATTCGTTTTTCAGATCTCAGTTTAATCAGTGAAATTTGGTTTAGTTTTTTAATGCTTTCAAAACTGACATTTATGACCTACCATATATACATTTGTTGGTATTGGGTATTTGCTGGTAAACCACAACGTGTACGTTTAATACATGTATCTTATGTCTCAAAAAAGTATGTGAGTTTGGTACATTTAAAAAAAAAAAAAAAATTGTTCTTTCAATAGTAAAATTCTTTGTTTTAATTTCTATAAATTAAAGAAGAGCTGGAAGAAGTCATCCTGTGAGAGACTGATTAAGAGAGAACTTCTTACCGAGACCAGACTCCACCTGGACCCTTTACAGTTCGCCTCCAGGGCCGATCATGGAGTTGACGCTGACGCTGCCACTTTAATAAACCTGCTTTTTCAAACATCTTGAAGGCGCCAAAAGTCACACTAAGCTGCTATTTGTGGATTTCTCATCTGCTTCGAAACAGCTCCACATTTTATTTCACAAACTTCTTAACAATTTTAACCTTGATTTTAAAATTTGAAATTGGATTCTTGAAGGTCGTCGGACGATTTCATAATAGTGAGTCTCCTTCATGACCATGAACGTTCCCATGCTGCTGTCATTGATGAATTTGTAGTCTGGTGTGATGATGCTTTTCTTCAACTCTCAAATCAAAGACATGTGCAGCGGATTTAGACAGTAGAGAATGTCGATCATTTTAATTATCTTGGGGACGTCTCCAGACAACAAGTTGAATTTCACTCAGAAACTCTCCACGAAGACGACCAACGCTGACTGTCCTGTCTTTTTTTTTTTTTTTTTTATTACTTTTGCCCTTGTCCTGTTCGGCAGCTTGGGCCAACAATATGATGTGATTGAGAGCCTTCGGAGTCAGAACAGTTTTTGGTCTTGCAACAGGGAGAGACCTGGAGTCTCCTCCTGTTGCCTTCTCCGTCAGAAGTTGGCATGGCTGCTGTACACGACCGGGGGGGGAACGCACAAAGAGAGAGAGAAGAGAAGAGAGAGAAGAAAGTCGAGGGGTGAGGGGGGAGGGGGGAAGGGGACTGTCCTGTCTGATGGAACTTAGAAAGTTTCCAGTGCTGCAGCAGCTCAGTCGCTGATGATTTTATTTTATAGATCGGAAATGGAATCAGTGCTGAGCTGCTGGAGCACTGGGGTGGTGCAGTGGGTGGAGCAGGTTCCACTGATGAACCCGGGCAGCTGGGTTTTGGACGAGTTGGAGTTAATGGAGGATTTTGAAGAGAAAAAAACAAAAAAGAAAATGGGGGGAGGTAATAGTGCAGACGCATTGTGACGAGGGCCTGAACCAAGATGGCGGTGCTGTTGAGGAGCTGTCGAGGATGACACCCAGACCGTGACCTGAGGGGAGTTTGATGAGGGAGTCAGTTTTTCTAAGATTTGCTTTAGTACCAATGAGGAGGGCCTCAGTTTTGTTGCTGTTTATTTTGAGTGAGTTGTGAGAGAGCCACGAATTCGAGCATTGACAGAGGGAGGCTGGAGGAGGGTGGAGAGGTAGAGCTGACTGTCCTCTGCTTAACAGTGGAACCGGATGGGTTTTTTTAACGGAAGATTTTTCCAAGGGAGAGAGGGTAGGTTATGAAGAGGAGAGGACCCAGGACAGAACCCTGTGGAACACCTGAAAGCGACTGGGGATGGCTGAGATGTCAGCGAGTGGAGTTGAAAGGTTTGCCTGTGATGAGAAATAGAAGAGAGTCTGTGGAGGAGGAGGTGGCGTGAGAAGGTCACTCAGGTCCAGGATGAGGACGGTGAGAAGTCTGTGGCCATGAGGAGGTCGTCTGTTATTTTAATGAAGGCTTCAACCAGAGTGGAACTCTTCATGCATGTTATCGTTGGGTAATCGCGTGTGGATCTGAGATGCAACAGTTTTTATTCAAGAATGTTGGATATGAACGTAAGATTAGAGATGGGATGGAGGTGGAAATTGTTGTGATCTTGAGATGGGGGCTTATTGCAGCTGATTTGAGTTGCAGCTCCAGTGGAGACGGATTATGGTCGATATTTTTGAAGATAGAAAATAGAGGCAAGCCTTTGGGGATAAAATGCACTGAACAGTGTCATACAGATTGTGGGAGTTTAACTGTGCACTGAACGGGTCTGTCCAACAGGCAGACATTAAAGATAATGTCGTTCTTTCTATACATGCAGAGTTCCACTTTGTACCCTCTGGCTTTCGGCACAGACTTCCTCATGTGAAGGGCAATAAGTACAAGCACTCCTTTGTCCCTAAAGCCATTTCCCTTCCGATCACGGAACCAGTTATAGAGGAGTCGTACTTAATTGGATTTGTGGCTTCTCACAGGAGGCAGGGACTTATAATATACACTGATGGCACTTTAACAGTATCAATAGTCATCTCAACTTCTATACTACCAGCTGGACTTGATGTATAGACTTGTATTTTATGTAAAAATGTGAACGAACATTAACATTTTTGAGATTTCTGAAGGTGTCTACCTCATTTCTCCAGGCCTGCTTACAGAAATAGCATCACACCCACGAACCATTGCATCTCTTCAAGCATAACTTATACATGACGATGCACCACAGCGAAGACGCCACACAAACGTGCTCGGGTGGTCTAAGTCTTTTCTCCAAGGAAGAATACGATTTTATAACATGCACGCATCTCTTTCTAACTTCGGTTCAGGTTACAGTCTGTTGACTTTGGTGGCTAATTTGCTATTGGCTGAGGCCTAATAGGGAAACAAGTGTACGTGTTCACCCACACACACACACACACACACACACACACACACTCACTCCTCCTCTCACTCTTGCACATCCCACACATGTGCGCCGCCACACAGTGTCATAAATAGACAGACAGTGCCAATCTGAGGCCTGGACGGGAGCCAGCTCTGCAGCAGCTCAGTAGTTAAATTATTAACACCAACTGGGAGAGAGACAAAGAGAGGCGAGCGGATCAGGCTGCTCAGCAGAGAGCAGATCTGGAGAGGAGAAAAGAGACAAGCTAAACATCTGAGGTGCTGAGGCTGTCAAGGATATGGAGAGAGAGAGAGAGAGATAGAGAGAGAGAGAGAGAGAGAGAGAGGATATAAAAATATCTCCCTGGCTGTTCGGGAGAGTGGGAGATTTTGGGATGAGCACAGGAAACGACAGGAAGGTAGCAAGGTGGATGTTGGGGTTTTTCAAGGGTGGCGAGTGGAATACTAATGACGTATGGGTGTGTTGGTGTGTGTATTTAGCAGAATGAGGGGAGGGGAAGGGAGATGTAGTGAGATCTGGGGATGTTGGTTCTGATCCAGAGAGTTAATGTTGCGCTCATTGATGAATAGAGTGCCAGGAATGAGGCTCCATACTCACACAAGATGGATGGAGGAGTGATCGCACGCTCTCTCTCTCTCTCTCTCTCTCTCTCTCTCTCTCTATTACCCCTCCTGTAGTTTGATGCCTCTCATCTTATCTCGCGCTGTCTTTCAAAGCTAAACGCTGATCAGAGAGCTCTGTCACAAAGACCCTGAACATGGCAGGACATGTGTCCATAGAGAGGCTTCATGATTCGCCTCCTCCTCCTGTGGCAAAGTGTTCAGTAATAATTAGATCAAGGGAGTTTGTGTGCTTAAAAGAGACAATATATATTTGGATGCATCAGTAAAACCCGTGCTCTCCAAATGAGAAAGATCACTGACCCGCACTCCTGTTCTCCCAAAATTTACCGACTGCATGGTTTATTTCTCTAATCTGCGTCCGTGGGCTTTTGTAAAAGGATCTGTAAATGTTCTGCGCCCAAAAGAAATTACTGCTTAACACTTTAAATATGAGGTCAGGGTCTAGTACGTGATGTGAGGTGTATGTGAGAAAGAGAGAGAGAGTGTGTGTGTGTGTGTGTGTGTGTGTGTGTGTGTGTGTGTGTGTGTGTGTGTGTGTGTGTGTGTGTGTGTGTGTGTGTGTGTGTAAGTAAGTAAGTAAGTAAAAAGTAAACTTCCAAACTAAAACAAAGTGTATTTGGCTCGATATGTGTGTGTGAGAGTGTGAACAAGTAACTTCTGATTGTGCAAATGCATGTTCAGCAAGAAAACTAAACAAATATAAAGTATGTGTATTGTAGTGAGTGCATGTATGCACAAAGTGTGTGTTCGTGTTTACACATGAAGGCTTGTCTACCTTGTCTGCAAGGCCTACACACACACACACACACACACACACACACACACACACACACACACACACACACACACACACACACACACACACACACTTTCCCCGGTTTCCTCCTTTATTGTGGGGGCATTGGGGGTGAAGTGATCTGTGCGAAAGCCTCCTGTTCTATGCGCTGTGCGGCTGAGGCAGAGGGGGATTGTGGGTAGCTGCTGTCTGCAGGGGTGAAGAGGGGGCTGGGCGGGGGGTGGGGTGGGGGGTGGGGGGGTGGTAGGGGGTGGATGGGTTGCTGGGGCGGGCGGCAGCAGATGGCGTGCCACACTGTGAGGGCCGTCGGCTGGCATCCAGAGGAGGAGGAGGAGGATAGGGAGAAAAGGAGTCGGGGGTGGGGGGGTAGTTGGAAGGTGGTGGTGGTGGTGGTGGTGGTGGGGTATAGGGATTGGAGGGGCACTGCTCCCAAAGTGCCAGCAGGCATTGAGAGAGAGAGAGAGAGAGAGAGAGAGAGAGAGAGAGAGAGAGAGAGAGAGAGAGAGAGAGAGAGAGAGAGAGAGAGAGAGAGAGAGAGAGACAGAGGTGAGGGGCTTCTAGTGGGAGACAGGCTGGTAGACGGGCAGACTGGAACAAACCCACAGACTCTCAGATTAGAGCTTAAGCGGGGCTTGGAAGCGGGATTTCGCTGCTAATTGCATCCACTGAAGAAGAAGCAGAATGACAGATTTGTCTTTGAACCCTAATTCGCCAGTGACCTTTGACCTTTTCCACCTCGGTATACAGTATCTCCAGGAGGCTGGGTGGGCGAGGATGGGGTGGGGGTGGTGGGCGGTGGGTGGCGTCTGCACACCGGGGCCAAGCGGAGGTCCTCCTTTGGCACATTGTTGTCTCGGGATTGCCACCGATGTAGCATGAGGCTGGCATGCGGAGGGCATCGGGCTGGCATATGTACGCTGAGGAGTCGACACCGGGTCCGCTCTGATGTGACATAAGCTTGGCAGGCTTGGCATCAAGGTGGCACAGGACTGGCACCGGGTTAGCGAGGGCCGCGACTGGATTCTGTCTGTCACAGGGGTTACGGACGACTGTACTTCATATACTGTATCCTCCTCTGACACAGACGGCAGTGAGAGAAGTTCAGCTGAAGTGGGCTTCATTAAAAAGTCACTGTACAACTCCTTGTATGTGAAGGTTGACTTATTTTAATGTCAAAGTGTGACGTGGGTCTTCCCTGCAGGGTGCCAGAGAGCTGCACTTTATTTTAGTTTGTGTAAGGACATCGTTTTGTTGAAACACTGATCATTAGGACTGAATTTACAGTAAGTATATAATGAAAATTTGGAATGAGGTTCATTGCAAACTATAGCTAGAAACGTTATAAAACTGACTTGGACAGGAAGAATACTGTATTTATTTTTCTTTTTGTCTTTAAATATCAACAAGAATATCTTCAATTCAACCAAAAATACTTTTCCTCATTGAGTTGTAATAGGTTTTGGTGCGTCTCTTCCAAAACTACTTCTCAATGTCGAATTTATACACTTTATTGCTGTTAGATCTATAATAATGCATTTATTTGTATAACTAATACAAGGTTTTGCATCCAAAAACTCTTATTTTGAGAAATAACTGCTAATCGTGCAATATGAAATAAATGAACAGTACACTAAGTCGTGCAAAGAAATGTGTAGTTTGACATACATTAAGAGATGTAAATATGCACAGTACTCTGAAAAAAGCGCTTCCTCGTGCTGCGTTCTGGCCTGAAAGCTGTTTATGAGTTGAAACTTGTGACGCTCTCGCTCAGGAGATGGCTCACAGGACGTAAATATTTCATTTGTAAAGTCTTTGTCATCTCGCATTCATACGTGCACGTGACACGCTTTCGCTTCGTGTCTCTTCCATCTTGTGCAGACTTCTCCAGGCCGGCGGTGGGTGAGCCCGCGAGGACTCGCTCCCGGGTCACTCAGCTTGACCCACTTGCTTCCTTGTTGTTGTTGTTTTTTTCCACCTCTGACATGGTCTGATTGGGGTTTGATTAAATGTGACAACACACACGGAGGTTTTCTGATCAAAGGCGTGAAGAGTCGAGACGTAATTTGGGTCACGGCCCTGCGAGCGGCGGAGCCACTGCAGCTCCTGGAAGGTGATTGGATCTACTTCCGTATTCACCGCCGCTGCGCCACGCTTACCTGCTACAGCATTGTTGAAACGAGTCTCTATCTCCTTCTAATTAAGGCGCGGGTAACAACCAGCACCTTCAGCAGAGCGTGCACGCATGCAGACAGACACAAACACTCCACACACACTCACACACACACACACACACACACACACACACACACACACACACACACACACACACACACACACACACACACACACACACACACACACACACACACACACACACACACACAACACTAACACGCGTGCACACGCACGCCGAAATCACAACCCACTGCTGCTGCCACAGAGAAGGGTTGAACAGATGTTGAGGAATTTAAGATGCAAAAGGGAACTGGGACTCCCCCCAACCCCACCCAACCCCACTTACACACACACACACACACACACACACACACACACACACACACACACACACACACACGCACACACACACACACACGCACACGAATCTCCATATATTAAAAACTTTGCGTCCTCTTTCCCTCCACGCCGTTTGATGCAGGATGTATGGACGATCTTGCGTGCACAAAGCAGAAACCAAACAAAAAGCAGACACAAACAACACAAGCGTGCACGCCTTGTGGCCCACATCCCCCTCCAGGCCGGCCCCGCTCATAAGGGGGCGCCATGTGGCACTCTATTCCCTCTGGCACGAGACGCCGGCTCTGCCAGCTCCTGCATTGTCCTCTGCCCACCGGAGAGCACGCGCCCAAAACCACCGCGCTCCTCTTCCTCTTGTCTTTAATCTCCCCGTCCACCTCCCTTCGCTCTCGCCGCCGTTTCCTCCCGTTTTGCCGTACAGGAGCCGAGATGGATGTCGTTTGCTTGCCTTTGGTCTCCAAAGCACAGCAACAACAACAAAAAAAACCTCAAGATGAATGGCTGCGTGTTTGTCGATGAAACACTGCTGGGAAATCTTGTTCTGACGTCTCATTGTCTGCCTTTGTGTCCCGCCAACTTTCCAACCTTCATCCAACCGAGGTAGTAAATATTGTTGTTAAAGTGCAGCCGTTTGAAGGGTATAAGAGCGGCTTCTTTCAGTCGAGCAGTCGCCAGCATTTCACCAGCTTCAATGAGCGGATGAATGAATGTCTTGACACATTTTTATTGGTCTGTTGTGTTTTATGAAAGTCCGTATTAATGACTGTGTGATATGCTTGTAAGGGAAAACATCAACTAAATTATTTTTAATAACTCCATTTACAAACACGTCAAATAAAGTAGCTCCTAATGCTAGTGCATTTAAAAACTAAACTTAACTGATTTCACCCTCACGCCACGTTTGTCAAGTAATAAATCTTGATCAGATGCCAGATTTCTTGTATTTTCACAATCAAAGACGTCAGCGTCAGAGGCTGATATCGAATCTATAAACACCATTTGTTGACAGGCATTATTTACAAGCGCACACCTGTAATATTGTTCTTGCATTTTATTTAGTCTGCTGGCTCAATTTAAATAAAATGTCTTTTTTTTTTTTCCCTCATAAATAATAATAACATCACCTCTTCTGTTTTTATCGTGCATCACAGCTGGATTTTTGTTGGTGGATTAATTCTCTAATTATCAGGGGACGAATCATGTTTAAGTCTTTTTTTTTTTCAGGTGGCGTTGCTGATGGGGAATTTTCCCTAAAGTACTTCCTGGAATCCTGATTCACTGTAAAGATTCGCATTACATTTTAATTTAAAACGTCAGGTTTTGGATCAGGCTTTACTCGGCTCTGGTTTCCTGGATTAGCTCCATACTGAACTGAATGTTTGTTATTTGTAATGATGTCCACAGAGCAGCACACAGGATATTGCTCTATGAATTAAAGGCAGTCATTACAAATGTGTTGGAAGGAAGGACGCATTGTGCTCGTGGTTCCTGAAGCACCTTGTTAATATAGGATGGAAATAAAGTACCAAACGGGCGTGAACGCGCGGGTGTGAAGCCGGAAAACCCTCCACAGTCAGGATGTGAGTCTGGATCTGCGTGTCCCAGGTGTTATGATGCTACGAGACTTCTTGAACTTGGTGGTAAATTGATTCGCCAGCTGCTCGATCTCGATGTAAAGTAAAGAAGCAAATTAAAGAGGGGAAGGAATGATAAGAAACACACGTATATGAGAAAACTTCACCTTCTTTAGAGTTTAAAAAAAAAAAAAAAAAAGTTTGTAAAGAGCATCCAAAAGTCGTGTTTGTGGTTGAATCAGTGGCGCCCCGTGCTAATTAACAGAAAGTCATCAGTGCCTTGGTGGGAAGGCCGTGTGAGTGCTGCTTTGATTTCCCTCCGTCGCTCTGCCTCCACAGAGGGGAGCAGCTCCGTCCCCTCCCTCCACCACACAGCTGCTCTGAGGAGCCAGGGGCTCGGCGGGGCTCTGGGTAGCCTCGGCTCTCTGTGCTTGGGTGAGAATTAGCCAGCTTTAGTGCTCGCCTCGCCTGCTAATCCCTTAATCTGGCGATGCTGAGGAGGAAGGCTTTAGAGGAGAGATGGTGTGTCAATCCATGTCTTCACATCTCTCCTGGCACTCCGAGGCACAGAGAACAACATGGAAAAGTTTGCAGCTGAGAGTTGTGCCCTGCCTTAATGAATTTCCCTCGTGTCGTTTATCCGGTGATGTATGTCATCCTGAGACTTTTATACATCGATCCAGCAATGCCCAACTCACTGCGATACCTTCAAATAATGAGGCATCGCAGGAAAAGATTTTCTCTCAAAATTTTAAAGTGGAAACTGATTCATGTTTATTTTACATGATGCTACTTCTTAAACATGCAGCAACAAGGAAATACGTTTTATCCATGTTTGATCAACATTTTAGGGTAAAATGGAGAATTGTGTTGTGAAAAATAAAATAATGTTGATTGCATTGATTGCCATCTTGAGAAATATTAGTATATATACATATATATATACACATATATATACACACACACACACACACACACACACACACACACACACACACACACACACACACACATATATATATATATATTCTGTGTCTATTGATTGATGGATTGGTTGGTTGGCTGGTTGTTGGTTGGTTGGTTGGTTGGTTGGTTGGTTGGTTGGTTGTTGGTTGGCTGGTTGGATGGCTGGTTGGATGGCTGGTTGGTTGATGTATTGATGTATTGATTGATTGATTGATTGATTGATTGATTGATTGATTGATTGATTGATTGATTGATTGATTGATTGATTGATTGATTACATACACAGAAGCGACACAGAATTGGAAGTTGGCAGATATTAATGGTGCATATAAATATAAACAAGCACAATAATGTAGAAATACTTTACTTATCATCAAAATATTTACTAAAAGTAGACATTCAGCCTGTAGGCTGATACCATGTCAATACCATTAACGACATTTACATTTATATTATATACATACGTTTATAACTATCTCCTGCTGGTTGGTAAAACTACTTTTTCCTCCATGAATGTGATGTATAATAATAATAATGTATTACTTTTATATAGCACATTTCTGGACACTCAAAGACGCTTTACATTGCATTATTCATTCCCTCCATACTGGATGGTGGTAAACTACGTATGTAGCCACAGCTGCCCTGGGGCAGACTGACGGAGGCCAGACTGCCAATCTGCACCATCCGAGCACCACCAACCACTCACTCTCCCTCTGAATTCACCCAGGCAGTTTGCGGTTCAGTGTCTTGCCCAGGGACACGTCGGCATGTAGACAGGCGGAGATTTGGAATCGAACCTGCAACCTTCCTCAAAACAGTGTAGACACAACACTAGAAGCCACCAGTTATTACAAGGTTTCTGCAATGCATTCTGGGACGCAGTTACTTTGTTTTGTAGTATTGTCGTTGATAGACAGATTATTTTCATCCAGATAAATTATCAATGCGTTGTGAGATAAAGGAAATCATTCAACCTGAAGACAGAATAATGCTCACATGTTCCAGTGCTGAGCTCTTCTCCAACCACCACTGTGATATTTGTATTAATAACCCTTAAAAAAACCTCAAAAGAACATTTTTCCAGAGCCGCTCCGATTTCCTTTGGCTTATTGTGATTTTTAATTGGCAGCGGTGAATTGTTCCGTTTCGAGTCCCACATTATGTTGCATCCACTCATTTTTCTTTTGGCTCCTGTTTTTTACGTGTCTATGTATTTTCTACCTCCCAAAAATGGCGCGACGTATCGGACGTGCCAACGCTGACAACTATCTAACTTCACAATACTGATGTAGAGTTATCATGCAGATATCTGCCCACAGTACTCGGTGGGGTTTGATTTTTACACGAGAAGGACAATCTTAAGTAAAAACAAGAAACTTGTAGTAGTTACTGACACGTTGTATTTTCTAAACTATTTTGAATAATTTGTGGAATTAACGTGGGCAGATCGCAAAGGCCTTTAGCCCCGTAATGTCTCCTTGAAGCTTCCACTATCATAAAAGTAAAAGACTTTTTTCACTTTATTTCATCACATCACTGTCTTGCAGTTTAAGCGATTTGACTTTAGTTTGGTAAATCCAAATAAAGTCGTTTCAAGTAACGTTCCTAATGTTGAAGAGCTAAATCGACTGAAGGTGTAAAACAGTAAGAAGAGCGGGAGCGGCTGCAGTGACAATGATTAACAGTAAAAACAGATAGAATAGCTAAGACAGCTCTATAACAAAGGGTTAAGGTAAAACCAGATCAGAACTGTAGTTCTTACGTGTGGTAAATACAACATAAACTACAATTTCTATAAATAAACTCAGACTCTTCATTTTAAAGAGGGAATATGTTTTCCTGCTCCATCTTCGGCTCCACCAACAGTTTATGCTTTATCTTTAATTACAGGAAGTGGTTCTGAAAAAAAGAAAAAGAAAAAAAAAAGAAAAAAGGAGGGATTGACAATCGGCTGATGATTAATGATTGTTAGCGTACACTTCTGCTAATGGCCTATGAATAACAAAGCATCCTGACATGTTAACATTGTCATGAATGCAATAACACGGAGGGGAACGAGGGGCAGCCTGGTAGCGATTGTGCAGCCGCACGGTAATGAATGTCTAATGTGCTGGTGCAGAGGCGACGTTAATGCCATCCTAATTCCTCCCGCGCGCAGACCGAGGCGCCGCGGCCTGTTAATCTGAACCTTTTCCTTAATCCGGCAACCTTTTCACACACGTAGAAGCACATACCTGTCACACCTCAGTCTTTCCCTTTAGCTCTCTCACAGACACGGGTGACATATTGAGCGCCCGCAGCGAGATTCTTCCCCATGAGCGGCATTCCAGAGCAGGCCGTCCCCCGGGGAGCGGCAGAGTGGGGCCGGGCAGCGGAGGGTGTGGCAGGCAGCTGGGGGATGGTGGGGGAGGTGTGGTGTGGTGTGGTGTGGTGTGGTGTGGAGAGGCCTTGTTGATGCGACGGTCTCCGTCACCAAGTCAAAGTGTTGGGGCCGAACCCGGCGACCTTATCACCTCTGCACGACTCACCGGAAGGATGAATCATCCCAAGGTGCGACAAAAGAAAAGGACAAGGACGCCGCTCACGCTCAGACGACAGGCTTGAAGACAATTCAAAGTTCAGGTAAAAGTGGTTAATAAAACAACAACAAAAGAAAATGTGTAAATTGCTTGAAGGTTTCACAGCTGTGGACACAAAACATGTACAATGCAGCATCTGGCTGCTTTAATCCAACCACTCCACACCTTTTAATTCCCTAAATACTCCAAACAAGGAGTAACCTTGGTGCCAGAGTGTACTTTGAACTCTCCTTCTGCTTCCTTCCTGACTAATGTTGTGTGCTTTTCAGTGTCGTTGATGTAAACTCGGTTTGTGCGTTCGGTAATCAGGATGAGGACCGAAGCATCTGTATGTAAGGTAACATGTTTCCTGTTTTCTCCTTGCAGCATGTCTTCGGTGTTTGCTTTTTTTTTGGGGGGGGGGAGGTGCTTTTTCATGGAGCTGTTGATTTTGTTTCTCTCGTGCCTAATTAGATGGGAACGGAGACTCTGTGTGCGTGAGTGGAGACATTTTTGTCACATATTATCTTATCATTTTCCTCCTCTTTCTCCTCCTTTGTCCTCGTCTCTCTCTCCTCGTCTCTCTCTCTCCCTCTCTCCTGTCTGTCGGTTAATATTTCATTCGCCTTTTGCCTTCTTCGCAGGCTGGTACATTAACCAGCGGTGCCAGTCGAGCTCTCTGCTTGTGGCTGGCTGTATAAAAATAAACACACTCTAGTTGTAATGAACAGATGTCACAGAATTTCAATGTGCGACCCCCCCCACCACCACCACCGCCACCCCTCCTCCTCCTCCTGCTACTCCTCCACACACAAACACACTTCACCCTCCTCTCAAACCTTCCCTTCGTCGCTCACGCATAAAGGACCTCGTGCATGCATGCATGCACACGCAGGAATGTAAAACACACACACACACACACACACACACACACACACACACACACACACACTGAGGAGCGTGCTTGTGTTTTTACACCGTGTTTGCGCACAGGAGTTGGACAAACACTCGTCCACATGCACAGGAAGTCTAACGCATGTATTCCCGCGTGAGCCAGTCCCTGGCAGAGGTTCATGCGCGGCAGATATATCGTGTCGCTCCGTCTCTCTGTTTTCCTCGCTCCGGCCTCTCTGTTAGTCTGACAGCAGGCGAACACTATGGTCACTTTACAGACTGTTTTCATGAGCTCCTCCCATCCTCTGCGTAGAACCGGCCTGTCGTCCCACAATCCCCGGCGGCGTCATCAGAACTCATTTTGGGGCTGTGAGGGAAAAGAATGGGCACAAGTGTGTGTGTGTGTGTGTGTGTGTGTGTGTGTGTGTGTGTGTGTGTGTGTGTGTGTGTGTGTGTGTGTGTGTGTGTGTGTGTGTGTGTGTGTGTGTGTGTGTGTGTCCATCCCCCTCGTCACTCCCGCTCTTTTTCCCACTGAGCGTGAGCCAGCTCTCTGTGTTTTCTGGCTGACAGGAGCGAAGGAGAGGCGATTGTTCTCCACCTACCCAGAGACCCTCCCCTGCCAAGCCCGGGATGAAATCCTTTCTATCGCTCTAACTCCTCGCAGTCGGGCTCCTCACAGCAACACACACAGTTTCCCTGCTCCTCGGCCTGTGCAGAGACACTCACTCACACACACACACACACACACACACACACACAGGTCTGAATCGTTGCTCAATTTTATTTTTCATTTGTTGGATTTTTCAGTAAGTTATTGTGTAATTTCGAGCAAACATCTTGAATTAAACATTGGATGCTATTTGGGAAGGACGTGAAATGATCTTTAATTATACTTTTGTAATCATTTATTTCCCTCACTCATTTCATCGGCCCAAAAGAATGTGTGAATGTTCCAGATTGTGACGGAATTTTAAACATTTTAAAAGGGTCAATGTGAAAGATTGCTCAGATTCTTTTATGGAAGTGTTTTCAGTTCACATCTTGAGCCAAATTAGGCAAAACTAGAAGGAAAAAAAATACTTTTTGCAGTCTTTACAGGCTAGAAAATAACAAAACACATTGCAAAGTCAGTCTATGTGTTTCTTTGAGAGTTAATCTCCCCAACATAGAAGGTTGAAGGTCACTTCGATAATTCAAACATTCCAGTACAGGAACCCAGGAACTCCCAAAAAGTCTTTAAGTTGCTTTTGAAAACATCTTATTCATATTTCTATAACTTGCAAAAAGGTGAAGTTAGATCAATAAATATTGGCATTACCTTATGTCTTTAATTTAACAGTTACCACAGTTATGTTGAGACACTACATTACATACTACAGTCATTTTGTAATCACACGACTCTACAGTGATTATTGCCGGAGTGTCAAACAGAGGAAAACTAGGATTTTTAGCGGTGCACTGCCTCAGTAAGAGGAGCGGTCATAATACTGTGGGAGTGATTTTCTATCACCAAGCTACAGAAATCACGTCTCCTGAGAGTCATTAGGGTTTTTCCAAAAGCGGCAGAGAGGATTTCCCGAGCGTTTCGCAGATTTGGAGAAACTTTAGATACAAAATAATCAGAACTAGAACAAAAAATGCTGCAAAGTTTCACTGGAATATTTTTGTTTTTCTGTGGAAAATGTGGCTCCTGAAATAAAAGGTTTAAAATTTAAGCGAGGTGGGGGAGTGTCCTCAGGTTCGGCCCGTGTGGAAATGTGGAGCTGATGTTGGCGATGGAGGCGAGGGAGTGATGGAGGCCGGACAGTGTGTGTCGACCCTGTGAGGCCAGAGGAGGCAGGAGGTGGGAGAGTAAAGGTGATGAAGGGATGAAGGAGGAGAGATGAAAGGAAGAGGGGAGAGGTTGTCCGGGGGGTGATCAGTGAGGTGGATGCGATGCCATCTGACAGGTCCAGCTGGGAGACCGCCCGCCCCCCAGCGCTGCAAACTGGTCAATATGGAGGCCAATTACTGCTGCCCATGTGACCAGGGCATCATCCAACCCTATCATAAAACACACGCACGCGGAAGGCGTGCATGTGCCATCTGTGCAGACCAGCAACGACCCCCCCCCCCCCCCCCCCCCCCCCCCCACCCCCACCCCCCACCCCCTTCCTGATCCAGTTGTGTCCCCGTACGCACTCCTACTTAACCTCCTCAACCGGACCCAGACCAGTCTGACCATACCAGGACCGTCAGGCCAAGAACACTTTCTCATCACATCTGGCAAAAAAAACCAAAACACAAACAAACAATAAAACTGAATCTATGAAATCAACGATAGAAATTCAAGTTACACAAATATATCTAGTATTGACGTCAAAAACAGATGATTTCTTTTTTTTAAACCCATGAACATGAATAATTTAAATAATTAATGTGAGCAATCTTTTTAAATTCATCCACACAACGCAAAAACGATCTTGTCACAGTTGAGTTGTGTTCGTTTTGTTGTTTTAACTTTATGAAATTGTTTCTTTTTAAACAACAAACTAGTAATAACAGATTCTCTGAGGATCACTGCAGAACGTGTCAGTAAGGTAGAACGTCTTTCATCACTAATTCGTCTGTTCAAAAGAAATGATATCATGACGATCTTGTTATCTGTACTGTATTTTGTTCTGTATTTCAAAACACCAAATACTGCAATACCCATAAGCCCTCAGTGTTCCCACCCCAGATGGGTAGAATTAAGATATACAAAGATATTGTTGTATTAGCGGAAGAAAGACGACGACTATCTACCAAATATACAGATGGAAAAACACTAAGTTCACTTTACTTGGTTTATTTTTCATGTAAAGAAAAACAAGTAAATAGTTTGAATGAGGAAGACTCTTGCTTGATCAATAAATACATTTTGCAAAAAGTAAAGTAAAAAAAAAAAAGTAGATCTAGTGGAATATTTTTATCAGTGTACCTGGCCGCCTGCCAAAGGCCTGAAACCTACCTGGCACTCACCCGGATCTCCACCTCTGTCTTCTCACCCCCCAGCCGCCTCTCCCCTGCCCTCTTTACCCCCTCCTATACCCTTCCTCCTCCCCCTCTTCCTCCTCCTCCTCCCTTGGCAGAACCTCCAGTAGTTTAGCTCCTGCCTCATCTTCTGCCCTCTGCAGTGCCCCATCGTGTGATAACAAACAGATGTTGTGGAATCTCCTCTGGATGGTCTGCCAGTGACAGTGTGTGTGTGTGTGTGTGTGTGTGTGTGTGTGTGTGTGTGTGTGTGTGCGTGTGTGTGTGTGTGTTGGCAGAGAGGCTGGTCTACTTCCTCTCTGCACACATGTGGAACATTTTGGTTTGTCTGCACGAGCAGGTGCCAGAGAAGTTAACAATGCAGCCAGTGTGTGTGTGTGTGTGTGTGTGTGTGTGTGTGTGTGTGTGTGTGTGTGTGTGTGTGTGTTTACGCCCTTGGTTCCCGCAGATTTCTCTCTGTGTGCATAAATTAGACAAAATACACGTGTGATCTCGTTTTTTAAATATATATATATATTTCAAGCTGTATTGCAATGCTTTTATCATCACCCGCTGTAAATACTTAAAATCTTGTGTCCAGATGATCTGCTGTAGGTTAATTTTTGACTCTATGTAGGTTATATGTTCAGCTCATCATCTCATATCTGCAAATAATAATAAAATAAGCACCACTCGGTTATTATCTTAGCTAGACGTTAATTGGAATTCACACCATAGTACTTGTGACATTTTGATAATCGCACTATTGACTGTTATGTCGGACAAACACTCATGATTTTTTTTTTCTTCCTTTACCAAGTTGAGTGAGAAAACGAGTGGGCATGAACATGATAATTTAAACAGCGAGATTCATTCACTCACTTTTCTTCCTGAGTAGAGCACAGAGTGTCACTGGAAGTTGTTTATTTATTTATTTTATTCTTTTTATTAAATTAATCTGGCTGCACACGCAACTAACTTAGATTAATGCCTGTTTAAAAAACAGATCTTACACATTTCCACCATCAATTTATATGTTTTATGTAGTTTTGAGTAGTTTTAATGGAAATGTGTAAAACCGAAGAATTAAGAATAACTTGAACTTGTGTGGTGTGAATTACTTCCTGTTGGATTGAGTGTTTTGTCTCCAATGTAAACTTGAGGAAACTAGAAAACTCTGATTCTTGTATAAATATTTTGTACATTTGATAATTTGGGAATTGTAGTCATTTACAAGGTGATGACTTGGTTCTCTCTCTCTCTCTCTCTCTCTCTCTCTCTCTCTCTCTCAAACAAGTGGTTTATTTCAAGGAATGAAAGGTAGAAGTTAGAGTAAAACAACTAATTTTTGCAATTTATGAATAAATGATGAGTATTATTAGCACAGGTGGTTCCAGTATTTTTTTCTTGCTTTGGCTGCGCTCTAATTATATAACTTGTCACTTTATGTTTAGTCTGTTTTTTTTTTTTTTTTTAAAGAAAGGTGTCCAGCCCCCTCCACTCCCTTGATTTCCACCCATGCAAAAGTTTTGTGTGTGTGTGTGTGTGTGTGTGTGTGTGTGTGTGTGTGTGTGTGTGTGTGTGTGTGTGTGTGTGTGTGTGTGTGTGTGTGTGTGTGTGTGTGTGTGTGTGTGTGTGTGTGTGTGAGTGAGTGTTTTAAATGCTTGTGTGTGGCGGCGGGTTACTCGGGATGAGCGCTCTCGTTTTTAAACGTCCCGGATAATGAACAGATGCTGCAGGAATTAGGAAAGAAACATGGACTCCTCCCAGCAGCGCCACTTTGGCCTGGTGAACCGGCGCACTGGCGCGCGCGCCGGGTCGTCCTCTCCGGGGCTCCTCGTGCCGCTGCTGGGGAACATTAAGGGACTTGGCACGGCCTCTCTTCTTCCTCTCCTCCGCCAGCCTGCCAGCCTCTCTCTCTCTCTCTCTCTCTCTCTCTCTCTCTCTCTCTCTCTCTCTCTCTCTCTCTCTCTCTCTAGGTAAGAAATGGGGGGGTGGTGGGGGGGTCATGGATTATTTTGATAGATGCCCTCTCTCACTGCTGGCTGGCTTCACTCTTGGATCAAATCCTCCAGATTTCTTTTTTTTCTTTTCTTACTTTGCTGATGAGGCCAAAAAGACACTTCAGGGGCCTACAAAGTAAAAGTCCAACAAGACATGGGCCTTTTTCTTTTTCTTTTCAGTTTTTAGCTCACTGGTTTGAGGCGCAGGACCCGAACCAGCACCTGAACAGGGTTTTAGGTTTGATTCCCAGCGGGGGCTTCACGCGGCACTCTGGAGTTTCGCTGTCTGCCAGCTGGACCGTGTTGAATGTGATGTAAGAAAGTCGTTTTTACACTAAAACCTGCAGGAGTGAGTGAGATGAATGAGAGTGAAAGGAAGACAGAGAGAGAGAGAATAAACTGATGATGGATCAGAATTTGCGTTGATTGAAAAATGTTTCACTCACTAAAATATATCACACCAAGGTCACACAATGCAATCTGGAAATGGCAGACTTTGGATGCATTCTGAGGAGGTTTAAAAGATCAAATATAAACAGGAAATAAATACACATTCGGGATTATGCTTTCATTTCCGTGGCATACCACGCTACAGGCCGCATTATCGTCGGTTTCAAAATTAGCCTGCAACTTTATGAAAATGCTTAACATTTATAAAATAAGATGCTTCTGTTTGTTTTAATTGGGAATTCACATAAGTCTCTTTTTCCTAATTTTCTTGCCTTTTTTAATCGCATTTTCCCCAATTATAATTGCTAAAGATGTAAAAACTGCCATGATAAATAGAAATTGGTGACAAGCAGGGTTTTAATGAAAAAGTAAATTATGGGTTGTGTATTCCAAAATGTTTAGTTTTCCAAGATTGAAAATTATGTTCTTGTGCTTATCGGGCCTGTTGAGTCTGCCGGGGCAGTCATCTGTGTGTGTGTGTGTGTGTGTGTGTGTGTGTGTGTGTGTGTGTGTGTGTGTGTGTGTGTGTGTGTGTGTGTGTGTGTGTGTGTGTGTGTGTGTGTGTGTTTTGGGGAACATATGGGTCCCGGGGCAGCGCTCCAAACCAGCCCGGGTGACACCGGCTGCCCCTTTGCACCATGTATCTGTGTATCTGTGCTCAGTCTGTCTGTGTGCACACCAGCGTTAACTATATTTATTTGATCCATTTGTGTCCAAACATTTGAGAAAAAAAAAAAAGTTTGCTTTCCGTTGCGTTAATAGTGCGTTTGTGTGTGACGCTTGTTTCAACGCGCCTGACACCAAACTGTGTATTGTGATATCAATCCGCTTTAAAATGTATTAGATGAATATTACTGGTATGTTCGTTTTGAGAAGTGCTGGGGAAAAATTAAGGAAGAGCTTTTCTTTATCTAATTAACAATCCAGGTCCTTACAACCATCATTTTTAGGAAACGAATAATTGCAATTTTGGTGTCTGCTTTTCTGTGTTTTTGTGTGTGTGTGTGTGTGTGTGTGCGCGCGAGTGTGTGTGTGTGTCAGTACTGCCATGCCATTGGATATTAGAAGCATTTTTTTTTTCACATGCAAATCTCAGAATTACAAGTATCTTCAGAACATATAATAGGAATCGAAAAAATATGAATTGCATAAGGAATTGTGTGTTTCTGGTGTTTTTAACACTTGAATAAATTAATTAGATGGATTTGGGTCCTGTTTTGGAATAAAATCTATATCTATAAGCAGCTTCCAACGCCTGTTGATATGAACTAAAAGCTCACTATTATTGATAGTTTTATTTTTCTTTAATATGGCATAAACTCCGTATCCTTCCGCAGGTGCGTTCTCTCTCCGTGGTGCTGAAACTGTTTTCCACGCAGATGACCTTGACTGCAACATGTGACTTTCTTCACTTTCATTTTTGACTCTCACTACTATCCCCGCCACATCTGTTCAGGTCAGTTCAAATCATCTCATGCATTTCTTAACGCAGCTCTCTGAATCTGCGCCGTTTGGCACCGTCGTATTTGACCAAAATCTCCATCATGCCCTATTTTCTAAAGGCCCCAAGGCTGCGAGGAGCTCCTGCAGGTTGTGGCACCGTGCAGGCCCTGCTGCAGGACTCAATGAGTTATGGACATTAGAGCTCCTCGTGTTGCATGTTCCGCAGGTGTTTCAAGAAAACCAAGGTGCGCAGTCTCATTGAAGGTCATTTTATTTTACCACACAGTTGGTTGAATACAAAGTTGAAAGAGTGTAATTTCATGGAAAAGAAAACAACACACAGGGTTCCCTTAATTTCCTCGGACTATTAACATTAATTACAAAAAAATACAAATAAACACGTGCAATAATAATAATAATAATAATAATAATAATAATAATAATAATAATAATAATAATAATAATAATAAACTGATTCGGTGTAAGACTGCAAATGAAAAAAAACACCTAACGTACCAGTTATAATAAATAGAATTTGCTCAATGTGAAGAATAAATAAATGTAAACAAATAAAAAATAAATACATAAATAAATAAGAAATAAGAAATAAATAAGTAAATAGAAATGTTGACTTAGGTGAAAAGTAACGGAACATTTTTCATTTTTTTTTTTTTCAAAGTTGAACATTATGGCCATCCATGTCTTATTCTGTGTGTGTGTGTGTGTGTGTGTGTGTGTGTGTGTGTGTGTGTGTGTGTGTGTGTGTGTGTGTGTGTGTGTGTGTGTGTGTGTGTGTGTGTGTGTGTGTGTGTGTGTTACAGTGTCTCTCGGGGCCCGCTGCCTCGCTCTGTATTGTCTCGTTGGGTTTTGCATAGATGTGAAACGATTGATTTGCTGGAGAAACGATTCTTCTACATAAAAAATAAACAACAATAACAACCCAACAAGCACATTTGTCACTCAGTTTGGCATTTTCCTCCGCGTTTCGTTAGACTTCGTTTTGTGCTCGGTGTTAGAAACGCATGTGATACACTTTATTGATTAATTTCGGAGGATTTCCGAAAGAACGCCAATATAACGGAGCAGCTGCAGCCAGTGATGTAGTGATACACGAATCATCAAACAAGTGAGTAAAACTTTGACTTCCAGCCATCAGAATGCAAACAACCACCAATACAAACACAAATCACATGATAAAAATATGAGCACTGGTTTAGTTTTTGTTTTTTGAATCAAATGTCTTCACTTCTCTTGCGCGTAAAAGAATCAAAAGTTAAAATGGGTTCGTCTCCATTAAATCCCTGACTATAGCAAAACAGTTTGAGATTCAACAAATTAAATGGGGGGAAAAAAAACTCTGACAAATGTCAACATGTGAGAGATTTCTTCAGAGTGTCTACATCATTAAAAAGTGTGCCGTGGATAGATTGTTGATTGCAAAGAGAGAGGCGCACTATATGTGCTTAATTGTGAAAAAACGCGTTCAGTTCGTCGTACACGGGGGCCCGTTCGTGGTGTAAGTGCATGTCGTGGTAAGGCAGGACGTTTTCCGAGTGAATGCCGCTCCGGGAGCCCGAGGAGCCGAACACGAGGTTGTGCGCCCCGGTGGATCTGGAGCCCGGCAGGCCGGAGTAATGCATAGAGTAGTGGTACCCCTTCTCGGTGTCGGGAGGCGGGGAGCCTTGGTGCTTGAGGGAAAAGTTGCCGTTGATGCACAGTGGCGGACTGAGAGGCCCCTCGTACTCGGGGCTATTATACTCCGGGGATGCGCTCCCGCCGTACAGTGAATCATAAGTTGAGGAATAGCCGTGCGTCCGCAGGGGGTGCGAGTTCGAGCCAGGCTGGCAGTGCGGGCTGGACAGACGCGCGCACTGGTAGGGGTAGGAATGCATGGAGAAGGAGCCGGACGCGTACCTGCCCCCCTCCTGGCACTGCTGCTCTGTGAGAAAGTTACGCGAGTTGAGCTGCAGACACCCCGCCACCAGGTTGGTCGTGGGCTGGGAGAGTCCTTTGCACAAGGTCTGGACGTAAGACACGATTTCAGGCCTTTTCCCAGAGCGCAGGATCTCCGACAGTGCCCAGATATAGTTCTTAGCCAGCCGCAGCGTCTCGATTTTGGACAATTTTTGCGTTTTGGAGTAGCAAGGCACTACTTTACGCAGATTGTCGAGCGCAGAGTTCAGGTCGTGCATGCGTGTCCGCTCTCGGGCATTGGCCTTAACTCGACGCATCTTGGAGCGCTCGACCCGAGCCTGGGTCATTTTGCGCTTTTTTGGACCCCTTTTTTTAGGCCTGTCCCCGTCAATGTCCTCCCCGTCGTCTTCTTCCTCGACTTCGTCGTCGTCGTCTTCCCCGGCATGCTCAGAGTGCGTCCGGCTGCTTCCTCGGAGGTCAGAGGCATCCATATCGTCCTGGGTGTCCTCGTCCTCATCTTTGAGTTTGGAGTCCTCCTCGTCGTCGCTGTCATCGGCCCAGTCGGAGTATTTCTGTACGTCGGGAAGCAGCGAGGGGTCGCTGAAAAGCCTCGTCAACATTGTGGCTCTGGAGGGAGAAAAGGTGGGACAACTATTAGGCCTCACAAGCGCAAGACGCAGTGCGCACCCTGACGCACGTCGCCAACATTTTTAATAAGATTCCACTTTATATCGCTGTTTGTGGATTGTCGTAAATTTCACATGGCAAAACTGAAAAAAAAAAAAAAAGTGAAAAACGTCAACAAGCCCTCGAAGCTTCACCCTGGGCTCGAGCCAGACGGATACCCATTTAATTCCCTGCTGTCACCCGTGTGCCCTGTCGCGTCCTCTCGCAGCGGGTCCCGGCGGCAGGGGCCACATTACAGGTCCCGTGGGGGCCCCCACTTTCGCATCTCCTGACGCCCATATATACACGCTCCTGGCTGCATTCCAGCAGTATTCATCCACACACCCCGCGCACCCCTCATCCATTTCACTGACAGACTGTGGCACCAGCTTACAGGCTCTCTGATTGTTAAATTAAACCTTTTAGACGTCAAATAAATACAGCCATTTAAAAAAAAGTGGGAAAGAATATATTGTAAAACTATTTTCGTTCTAAAGATATAACAATAAAAACTTCACCAATAATAATAATAATAATAATAATAATAATAATAATAATAATAATAATAATAATAATAATAAATATATAGAACTGATGCAATTTACTTAAAATGTGCAAATAAATTCCATATCTTACCACTTCATTAGAAAATACAGTCCCAATAGAAAAAAGAGGAATATTAAAAGATGAGGGGAGTCAATAGCTTCTCCTTAACATGTTTGCACTTCGCTGCTGTTATTATAGTGCAGCAGCAGATAGACTTGCTGCCCATGTTGAGGTGGGCTGTGATGGTTGGCTAATTATCTCGGGGGGTGTGCCAGGGGCAAAATCTAGTTTTGAAATCTCAGGCTCAGGAGGTTTGCGCAATTAGAAGAGAAAAACACATCAACGCTTAATTAACAGAGCATGCAGCTTACACGAAATAGATTTCACACATAATTCAGTATGCACGAGTGCATGATTTCAAAGCACTTTCTTTTTTTTTTCTGGGGCTATAACACTTTACAGATGGAAATCACTTGTATCCTTTTAGCCCTCGTAAATATTAAAAAAAACACAACTCGTCCAATCTTGCAACCCCCCCACCCCCCCCCCTTCCTGTGCTTTTAAACCATGTTATTTCGAGATGGATCGGTGAAGATAAAACTGGGCAAACAGAGATAAATCACGCTGCAGACAGCCTGTGACAGGCGATGGCGTTGTCCCACCCTTTCATTAGCTCGAGACTGAACGTGCAAATCATCGCCAAAATCATCAATAAATCTCCCATTAAAGCTGGAGGACGTCCTTCGCTCAGGCAAATAAAAAATCCACCTCCTGAGTCTTTTTTTTTTTCTTTTTCAATTTCGCGCCGCCACTTTCAGTCTTTTGTCTTTCGGTTTCACGGTCCAGACGCAGGAATCTCGAAATCAAATTAGTGTCCGATGTGATCTATTTGCAGCCCAGCGCGCTGATGCTGTCAGTCCCCCCCCCCCCCCCCCCCCCCCCCCCCCCCCCTCTCTGTAAATGATCCGGGAGGGATGAAATCAGGGGACCCGATTGTCTTTTGACATGTGCTATTTATTTAATCTTATCTTTTATAACCCAGATAGGTTTGGATGAAGTTGAAGGGCAATCAGCGAGGAAGAGATGCGCCATTTGGACACGACGTCCAATAAAATGACAAATATTAACAAGCCGTATTAATATATAAATGGCATTTTTCCTAGACTGAGTTTAAGCGCGTGCCAGAGGAACCTGAATATCGTGGATCAATGCGAACATACCAGAACAAAGTCTGAAGACGATTAGATATCCCTGTGGATGCATGCCAATCGATCAGCCTTTTTTAAGTTTAAATTACATCAAATGTTCAACCGTCCACTGGAATTTGTGATATTACAACACCTTAATCCATCGTTTAATTGGATTATTTTCTCCTCCATTTTGGAAGTGCATTTCTGGATTTTTATTCTTTTAAAAATCCGCCTGGCTATTCCAACTTACCTCTGCTCGGGCTCTTCTCAGGGAAAAAGCGCAAAAAAAAAAAATAATTTAAAAAAAATTAAACAAAAAAAAAGGTTTAAAAAAAAGAGGCTCTGGAGTTTCAGACCATCTTCGGGGAGCTGCTTGAGTGAGCGAACCACCGCTCGGTATCAGTGTGTA